>NC_057800.1:120417477-120717477 GCF_018294505.1 Triticum aestivum | reverse complement strand
GAGCCGGGCAAACCCAACATTTGACCAAAGACAATGATTCGGAGCTGATGCATATAAGGCCAAACTCGCGACACCGAACACTTCCTGAGGTATTCGGTCTTTATGGTATAAGCCGGGCCTAAATAGTGCCCTTTGTAAGAAGCCCCTTGTGTCCAGGTACGTGCATTATTCTGACGTGGCCACATGCCAAGACGTCAGCATCCTTCCCAATTGTGCTGAGAATTCGGTGGGTGTGTATCAACAAGAGACAGTAAAAAAGGTTTACACAGGGTCTTAATCTAAAAAGAATCCTTGGAGCGGGTCCCTGCTGCACGTCTGCGCCTGTGTCTCCGTTGTGCTGTATCCTGGACGGGTGTGGCGCGATGGTCATCTATAAAAGAGAGGAACTTAGGTGAAAAAGTTGTCGTGCAAAAAGTTGGTTTTTTAAAGAAACCATGTATAACTAGAAATGAGTAGAAATTGCCACTTGTATGCGCGTGTTGAGCCCCTTGTATTTGTAATAGGGGTGTGGCCATCAATCCGGTACAAATTACATATAGCAGCGCCGGACTCGTCTAACCGCGTCCGTGGTCTTGACGACCTATCAAATGCTTTAGTTGGTGATATGGGTAGTACAAGAGTAGATCTACCACGAGATCAGAGAGGCTAAACCCCAGAAGCTAGCGTATGGTATGATTGTATGTTGTGGTTGTTGTCCTACGGACTAAAACCCTTCGGTTTATATAGACACTGGAGAGGGTTAGGGTTACATAAGGTCGGTTACAAAGGAGGAGATATCCATATCCATATTGCCTAGCTTGCCTTCCACGCCAAGTAGAGTCCCATCCGGACATGAGACGAAGTCTTCAATCTTGTATCTTCATAGTCTAACAGTCCGGCCAATGGAGATAGTCCGACTGTCCGGAGACCCCCTAATCTAGGACTCCCTCAACTATATTCGGAATACATGCCTACATTACATTGACGAATTGGAGCTAGTTCTGTGTCACCCTATGTTATGATTGTTACATGATGAACCGCATCCGGCATAATTATCCATCATTGATCCAATGCCTACAAGCTTTCCATATACTGGTTTACGCTTATTTACTTTCCGTTGCTAGTGTTGCAATCACTACAAAATACCAAAAACATTACTTTGCTTTCATTACTCTTTTGTTACCGTTACCATCACTATCATATTACTTTGCTACTAAACACTTTGCCGAGAATACTAAGTTTCTAGGTGTGGTTGAATTGACAACTCAGCTGCTAATACTTGAGAATATTCTTTGGCTCCCCTTGTGTCGAATCAATAAATTTGGATTGAGTACTCTACCCTCGAAAGCTGTTGCGATCCCCTATACTTGTGGGTTATCAATCTATTCGATGTAATCTTCTTTTTTTGCGGTGTGTTTGTTGAGACCGATGAATTGTGGGTTTATGATCAAGTCTATCTATGAATAATATTTGAATCTTCTCTGAATTATTTTATGTATGATTGGTTATCTTTGCAAGTCTCTTCGAATTATCAGTTTGGTTTGGCCTACTAGATTGATCTTTCTTGCAATGGGAGAAGTGCTTAGCTTTGGGTTCAATCTTGCGGTGTCCTTTCCCGGTGACAGTAAGGACAGCAAGGCACGTATTGTATTGTTGCCATCGAGGATACCAAGATGGGGTTTTCTTCATATTGCATGAGTCTATCCCTCTACATCATGTCATCTTGCTTAAGGCGTTACTCTGTTTTTAACTTAATACTCTAGATGCATGCTGGATAGCGGTTGACGAGTGGAGTAATAGTAGTAGATGCAGGCAGGAGCCGGTCTACTTGTCTCGGACGTGATGCCTATATACATGATCATACCTAGATATTCTCATAACTATGCTCAATTCTGTCAATTGCACAACAGTAATTTGTTCACCCACCATAGAATACTTATGCTCTCGAGAGAAGCCACTAGTGAAACCTATGGCCCACGGGTCTATCTTTATCATATTAATCTCCTACTACTTAGTTATTTACTTTGCCTTTATTTTACTTTGCATCTTTATCATATTAATACCAAATATATTATCTTATAATATCTATCAGATCTCACTCTCGTAAGTGGCCTTATAGGGATTGACAACCCCTATTTGCGTTGGTTGCGTGGATTTATTTGTTTTGTGCAGGTGCGAGGGACTCGCGCGTCGCCTCCTACTGGTTTGATACCTTGGTTCTCAAAAACTGAGGGAAATACTTACGCTACTTTGCTGCATCATCCCTTCCTCTTCGGGGAAAACCAACGCAGTGCTCAAGAGGTAGCAAGAAGGATTTCTCGCGCTGTTGCCAGGGAGGCCTACGCAAAAGTCAACATACCAAGTACCCATCACATACCATTATCTCCGCATTACATTATTTGCCATTTTCCTCTCATTTTCCTCTCCCCCACTTCACCCTTGCCGTTTTATTTGCCCTCTCTCTCTCTATCCTCCCTCTCTTTCTCTATTTGCCTCCTTTTGCCCGCTTGCTTTTTGTTTGCTTGTGTGTTAGTTTGCTTGCTTGTCACGATGGCTCAAGATAATACTAAATTGTGTGACTTCACCAATACCAACAACAATGATTTTATTAGCACTCCGATTGCTCCTCTTACCGATGCTGAATCTTGTGAAATTAATGTTGCTTTGCTGAATCTTGTCATGAAAAAACCGTTTTCCGCCCTTCCTATGAAGATGCCGCTACCCATCTAAATAGCTTCGTTGATTTGTGTGACATGCAAAAGAAGAAAGATGTGGATAATGATATTGTTAAATTGAAGCTATTTCCTTTTTTCTTAGAGAACGTGCTAAAGCTTGGTTTTCGTCTTTGCCTAAAAATAGTATTGATTCATGGAACAAGTGCAAAGATGCTTTTATCTCTAAGTATTTTCCTCCCGCTAAGATCATCTCTCTTAGAAACGATATTATGAACTTTAAGCAACTTGATCATGAACATGTTGCACAAGCTTGGGAGAGAATGAAACTAATGATACGTAATTGCCCTACTCATGGTTTAAATTTATGGATGATTGTTCAGAATTTTTATGCCGGATTGAATTTTGCTTCTAGAAATCTTTTAGATTCGGCCGCCGGAGGCACTTTTATGTAAATCACTTTAGGAGAAGCTACTAAACTCCTAGATAATATTATGGTTAATTATTCTCAATGGCATACTGAAAGATCTACTAATAAAAAGGTGCATGCGATAGAAGAAATTAATGTTTTGAGTGGAAGGATGGATGAACTTATGAAATTATTTGCTATTAAGAGTGTTTCTTCTGATCCTAATGATATGCCCTTGTCTACTTTGATTGAGAATAATAATGAATCTATGGATGTGAATTTTGATGGTAGGAACAATTTTGGTAATAACGCGTATAGAGGAAGTTTCAAACCTAGGCCTTATCCTAGTAATCCCTCTAATAATTATGGTAATTCCTACAACAATTCTTATGGAAATTATAGTAATATGCCCTCTGATTTTGAATCTAATATTAAAGAATTTATTTCTTCGCAAAAGAATTTCAATGCTATGATTGAAGAAAATTTGCTTAAGATTGATGATTTGGCTAGGAACGTTGATAGAATTGCTCTTGATGTTGATTCTTTGAAACTTAGATCTATTCCACCTCAGAATGATATCAATGAGTCTCTCAAAGCCATGAGAATTTCCATTGATGAGTGCAAAGAAAGAACCGCTAGGATGCGTGCTAAGAAAGATGCCTTTATAAGAGCGTGGTCTTCTAGTTCCTATGAAAATAATGATGAAGATCTAAAAGTTATTGATGTGTCCCCTATTAAATCTTTGTTTTGCAATATGAATCTTGATAATGATGGGACTGAATACGATCCACCTTTACCTAGAAGGCGTTCCAAGAATTCTGAATTTGTTGATCTTGATACTAAATTTGATAAAAATGGGATTGAAGAAATTAAAACCCTAGATGTTGCTAAACCCACTATTATGGATTTCAAGGAATTTAACTATGAAAATTGCTCTTTGATTGATTGTATTTCCTTGTTGCAATCTGTAAGTGCATCTAGTGCCACCCCTAGTTGGTTTTGGAGTATTGACGACAAACCTAGTTGAGGGACTAATGTGTTTGTGAGAATTGTAGGATAACACAGGTAGAAGTCCCTCATTGATTCGGTTTTCCTACCAGAGATGACCCCTAAAAATGTATGAAGACATTGAAGTCAAAGGTGGTATGTGAAGACATTCACATTGAAGACTATGACAAGAAAAGACATCGCATGAAGACTATGAAGCGTGAAGACTTAGTTGTTTCGTTGTTTCATTTTCTTCTTTGTTGAGTCATAGGAACCACCGTACTGTTAAGAGGGGTCCAAGTGAACTAGTCAGAATGACTAAAGTGATGCTTAACCAAAATCCTATGTCTTCGAGCGAAGACAATGAGAGCAAATCTTATCCAGAGTTGGATAAGTCAGCTTTGCTTGTAGCCCAAGTAAAGTTGTCGTGTGTGTTTGAAATCTGACCGTTGGAACATGTGTCAGTTCCTTAGTGACCCAGGGTCATTTCGGACAAATCAGGTCGGGTTGCCTAGTGGCTATAAATAGCCCACCCCCTACAACCATAAATGGTTGGCTGCTCAGAGTTAGTATACAGCTTTTGTCGTTTGAGAGCAACCCACCTCGAAGCCTTTGAGAGAGAATTCCTTGCGAGGACAAAGCCCTAAACACCCAGAGCCAAAGAGTGTTAGGCATCATTGAAGTCTTCCTGTCTGTGTGATCTGAAGACTTATTACACTTGAGGACTGTGTATCCTCCAGCCGGTTAGGCGTCACGTTCTGAGCATCCAAGAGTCATTGTGGATCGCCGGTGAACGAAGTCTGTGAAGGTTTGGAAGTCTACCTTGAAGACTTACAAGAGTGATTGGGCGAGGACTGGGTGTCCTTAGCTCAAGGGGAATAAGGTGAAGACACAGTCTTCTGAGTTAAATCTCAGCCTCCGTAACCAGACGTACAGTTGTCACGGCAACTGGAACTGGTCCAACAAATCATTGTCTTCAACAAGCCACTAGTTCTATCCTTCCCATCTCTTTATTTGCAGATTGGTCCTTGTGAAGTCATTGGCTGTTTGCACTATCTATTTGTCTTCACTGTGTGACTGCTTGTTCTGATTGGCTTCATACTATCTTCCATCCTGATCTATACTGCCTAGCTGCTATTAATCTTTGTGCTTTCATTTCATTGAATACTTGACTATGGCTTGCTTAGTGTAGTCTACCTTCCGCTGCATGGTTATAGGTTTATCTCTATCGTTTGTCTTTGAAACTTCCATGTTTTGAAGACTTTCATAAAAATTGCCTATTCACCCCCCTCTAGTCGATCACTGGCACTTTCAATTGGTATCAGAGCAAGGTACTCCCTTGTTCTGTGTGATTCGGTTTAACCACCTGGAGTTTTAGCTATGTCAACTGTAGGGATAATCAAAGTCTCCGCTGCGTGCCCAGTCTTCGATGGAACTGAATATCCCTACTGGAAGAATAAGATGTGCATGCATCTGGAAGCCATTGATGTCAACCTCTAGTATGTCAACAAGAATGGCGTCCCCAAGACTGGTGAAGGTGTCACTGCTGTTGATGTCAAGAAGTTCGTTCAACTGGATTTCACTACCAAGAACATCATCTGTGGTCATCTGACCAAAGGACAGTATGGCCGTGTGAGTGCTCTGGAAACATCCAAGCTAGTCTGGGACTGGCTCTCCAAGGTCAACGAAGGCGTCTCAACCCAAAGAGATCAAAGAATCAGTGTCCTTCGCAACCTCTTCAAACGCTTCAAGAGAAACGACAATGAGAATGTTCAGCTCATGTTTGATCGACTCACTGACATCACAAATGAGATTCAAGCCCTCGGCGCTACTGAGATCACCAAGCATGAAGTCGTCAAGACACTCCTGAGATCACTTGATAGCTCATTTGACACCCTAGCCCTGATGATACAAGAACACCCTGACTTCAAGACACTCGATCTGTCTGACATACTTGAAAGGCTCAACACACATGAGTTTCAGCTTTCTGAGAAAAGAGACATCTACGGTCCCAACTTTGGGCGAACTCGTGCTTTGAAGGCAAAAGTTGTTTCCTCGTCTGAAGAAGAATCTGATTGCAGTTCCGATGATCCTGAAGACATTGGAAAGGAGCTTGCTATGCTTGTGAAGAAGTTCCAGAAATTCACCAAGAAGAAAGGCTTCAGAAAGTCCTCACGATCCAGCTCAAGGAATGATGAAGCTTCTGCTCATGACTACAAGAAGAGAACATGCCACAAGTGCAAGAAACCTGGTCACTACATCTCTGAGTGTCCGCAGTGGGACAATGAGAACAACAAGAAGAAGAAGAGCAAGGAATATGATTCTGACGACAAGAAGAAGAAGAAGAAGAAGAAGAAGAAATACTCAAAGTCTTCTTCCAAGTCTTCATCAAAGTCTACATCACATAAGAAGAGCTCATCTGGCAAGGCTCGTGTGTTTCTTGGCAAGGAAATGGATTCAGGGGTGGAGTCTTCTTCTGAGGAGGCGGAGGTGGAGTCTGAGGAGGAGTCCGATTCTGGCGTTGCAAGTCTGGCTACAGCCTACGTTGCCAAGTCCATCTTCAACACTGAAGACAATGACTTCATCACCGACGCCGATGCTAATGACCAGGACAACTTCGCTCCCACCTACTGCTTCATGGCACGCGGTGCCAAGGGTATGACACCGGCTGCTTCAGAATGGATTATTGATAGTGGATGTACTAATCACATGACCGGCAAGCGAAGTCTTCTCATGGACTCAACCTTGCATTCATCTGACAAGAGTCACATCACATTTGTTGATACTGCTAAAAGCAAGGTATTGGGTCTAGGTAGAGTTGCAATCTCAAGGGATCAGCACATGGATAAAGTGATGCTTGTTGGACCCCTTGGTTTCAACTTAATGTCTGTCTCAATGCTTTGCGATTTAAACATGATTGTGATGTTTGGAAAATATCGTTTCCTTGTTCTAATGGAATCTGACAAGTCTCTAGTCTTTGAAGGGTGTCGAAAAGATGATTTGTACATGGTAGATTTCTCAGCAGGACCACAGCTTGCCGTATGTCTTCTTGCAAAAGCTTCAGAATGCTGGCTCTGGCATCGGAGGCTAGGGCATGCTGGCATGAGGAACTTGCACACTCTTGCAAAGAAGAAGCATATCATAGGCATCGAGGGCGTCAAGTTCAAGAAGGATCACTTATGCGGTGCCTGCGAAGCTGGAAAGATGACGAGGGCCAAGCATCCCTTGAAGACAATCATGACAACGACTCAACCCTTCGAACTGCTACACATGGACCTCTTTGGTCCCACTCACTACTCAACTCTTACTACTACTGCTTATCTCTATGGCTTCGTCATTGTAGATGATTATTCAAGATATACATGGGTACATATAATCCTCTACAAGACTGAAGTGCAGGATGTCTTCAGACGCTTCGCCAATCAAGCCATGTACAACTATGGCGTCAAGATCAAGCACATCAGCAGTGACAATGGCACTGAATTCAAGAACACTGGCCTCGACACTTATCTTGATACTTTGGGCATCACTCATGAATTCTTAGCTCTGTACACGCCGCAGCAGAATGGCGTCGTGGAACGCAAGAACAGAACACTTATTGAGATGGCCCGGACGATGCTCGACGAATACAAGACTCCAAGAAAGTTCTGGCCTGAAGCCATTGATACTTCATGTCATATCATCAACAGTGTTTATCTTCACAAGCTTCTGAACAAAACATCCTACGAGCTCCTCACTGGTAAGAAGCCAAATGGCAGTTACTTCAGAGTATTTGGTGCCAGGTGCTGGATCAAGGATCCACATCACACTTCAAAATTTGCACCGAGAGCACATGAAGGTTTTATGCTTGGATGTGGAAAGGATTCGCACTCCAATAGAGTCTTCAACATCTTTCACTATAAAGCGGTTGAAACTGTGGATGTGCGGTTCGATGAGACTAATGGCTCGCAAAGAGAGCACCTGCCAAATGTGCTAGATGAAGTTCCATCCAGTGAATCCATCAAACTTATGGGAACTGGAGAAATCATACCGTCTGAAGCACAGCCTGAAGAGGAACTCATCATCTCTGCACCTGATCAACCTGAAGACAATGCTCAGCCTGAAGACAATACTTCTAATGATGACAATGATCAGCAAGAGCAAAATCTTCGTCATGCTCATCCTCGTGTTGCAAATGAAGTACAGATTGAGATAATAATTGATAGCATCAATGCACCTGGTCCACTCACTCGTTCAAGGGCAACACAACTAGCAAATTGCTGTGGACACTTCGCATTCGTCTCAATATCTGAACCCAAGAAAGTTGATGAAGCCTTCATGGAACCTGAATGGATTCAAGCTATGCAAGAAGAGCTTCAACAATTTGAGCTGAATAATGTATGGGAACTAGTCAAGCGTCTCGATCCTCGTAAGCACAATATCATAGGCACTAAACGGATATATCGCAACAAGCAAGATGAGCATGGTCAAGTTGTCAAAAACAAAGCTCATCTCGTTGCTCAAGGATACACTCAAGTTGAAGGAATTGACTTCGATGAAACATTTGCTCCTATGGCTAGGATTGAAGCTATACGCATACTGCTAGCCTATGCAAATCATCATAACATCCTTCTGTATCAAATGGATGTGAAGAGTGCTTTTCTCAATGGAAACGTTGAAGAAGAAGTGTATGTTGCACAACCGCCTGGCTTTGAAGATCCAAAACATCCTGACATGGTGTATAAGCTCAACAAGGCACTGTATGCCCTCAAACAAACCCCTCGTGCTTGGTATGACACACTCAAAGACTTCCTGAAGAGCAAAGGCTTCAAACCTGGTTCCCTAGATACCACACTCTTCACGAAGACATATGATGGTGAATTGTTTGTGTGCCAAATATATGTGGATGACATTATCTTCGGCTGCACTAATCAGAAATACAGTGATGAGTTTGGATACATGATGCAAGAGCAATATCAGATGTCCATGATGGGAGAGTTGAAGTTCTTCCTTGGTCTTCAAATACGACAGCAACGCAACGGCATCTTCATATCTCAATAGAAATACCTCAAAGATTGCCTGAAGAAGTTTGGAATGCAAGACCGCAAAGGTTACATGACACCAATGCCAGCTAAACACCATCTGGGTCCCGACGACAATGGTAAAGAGATCGATCAAAAGGTATATCGCTCCATGATTGGTTCTTTGCTTTATTTATGTGCATCTAGGCCAGATATCATGCTTAGTGTTTGCATGTGTGCCCGATCCCAAGCGGCACCAAAGGAATCGCATCACTTAGCTGTGAAGCGAATTCTTCGATATTTGGCTCACACCCCAACACTAGGATTATGGTATCCAAAGGGCTCAGAGTTTGATCTAGTTGGATTCTCGGATGCTGATTATGCTGGTGACAAGGTGGATCGCAAGTCTACATCAGGCACATGTCACTTTCTGGGATGATCACTTGTATGTTGGTCTTCAGAGAAGCAGAACTGTGTATCTCTCTCCACTGCTGAATCTGAATACATTGCTGCTGGATCTTGCTGCGCTCAGCTTCTGTGGATGAAGCAAATGCTCAAAGACTATGGCATTCATCTGAAGCAAGTGCCACTCTACTGCGACAATGAAAGCGCCATCAAGATTGCTAACAACCCAGTTCAGCACTCGAAGACAAAGCACATTGAAATTTGTCATCACTTTCTCAGAGATCATGTCATGAAGGAAGATATTGATATCATACACGTCAACACTGAAGAGCAACTGGCATATATCTTCACAAAGCCCTTGGATGAGAAAAGGTTTTGCAAGTTATGGTGTGAGCTAAATATCTTGGAATCCTCAAATGTCCTATGATCAGGCACATATCCTAACACTTATGCATGTTGATGTCTTAGATGTGCAACACACGAAGTAAAGTATGTCTGTCGGTGTCAAAACCGGCGGATCTCCGGTAGGGGGTCCCGAACTATGCATCTAAGGCGGATGGTAACATGAGGCAGGGGACACGATGTTTTACCCAGGTTCGGGCCCTCTTGATGAAGGTAAAACCCTACGTCCTGCTTGATTAATATTGATGATATGGGTAGTACAAGAGTAGATCTACCACAATATCAAGGAGGCTAAACCCTAGAAGCTAGCCTATGGTATGATTGTTGTTGGTCCTACGGACTAAAACCCTCTTGTTTATATAGACACCGGAGAGGGCTAGGGTTACACAGAGTCGGTTACAATGGTAGGAGATCCACATATCCGTATCGCCAAGCTTGCCTTCCACGCCAAGGAAAGTCCCTTCCGGACACGGGACGAAGTCTTCAATCTTGTATCTTCATAGTCCAGGAGTCCGACCGAAGGTATAGTCCGGCTATCTGGACACCCCCTAATCCAGGACTCCCTCAGTAGCCCCTGAACCAGGCTTCAATGACGACGAGTCCGGTGCGCAGATTGTCTTCGGCATTGCAAGGCGGGTTCCTCCTCCAAGTACTTCATAGAAGAGTTTGAACACAAAGGTAGTATCCAGCTCTGCAAAATAAGTTTCCACATATTGCCATAGAGAGAATAATATTTACACAAATCTAATCTGCTGACGTATTCCGTAGCGTGACATCACACCACGGCCAAGTCTTTATTCGAATCGTTTTACCATCCCACCTCAGCGCGTTTAGCGAGGCGGTTTCCTTAGCACGTCTTGTCAAAGCAGAGATCGTGTCCCCTTATTCCGGGATTCTCATCAATACGGGCATGGGTAACCCAGTCGTACTCGTTGGTATGTTTTCTCGATCAAAGGCGTGTCCCAAACGGTCACGGGGAGGGCCCTTGGTATTCAACCTCTTATAAAGAGACCAAGACCTTACTCCTTTCTTTCAATCTCAAACGAGTTCGCCCTTCGCCTCGAGTTCCAACACCCAAGGCTCTAGATTTCAGGTGCTTCGGACCTTCGACAATGTCCGGTTCCGACCTTCGAGGCCGATGGATGCCCTCCTCCGTCACGGAGGAGGACGTGCTGAAGTTGAGAGAGGCGAGGTTCTTGACCGGCGAAATCTCGCATAGGCTGCCTACTCAAGGGCAGGTCATTCCCACTCCCAAGCCTGGTGAGAGTTTGGTGTTCATGTCTCACTTCCTTCGAGGGCTAGGCTTCCCGACGGATCCCTTCGTGAGGGGGCTCATGTTTTATTATGGGCTGGAATTTCATGACTTAGCTCCGGAGTCCATCCTCCATATTTCCTCATTCATTGTCGTGTGTGAAGCCTTCCTCCGTATTACTCCTCACTTCGGACTATGGCTCAAGACCTTCAAAGTAGAGCCGAAGATGATCGAGGGACGGCACACGGAGTGCGGAGGTGCTTTTATAAGCAAGAATGCTGGTGCTCCATGGCCCGAGGGCTCTTTTCAAGGGGAGTCCAGCTTATGGCAACGAGAGTGGTTTTATATCACAGCTCCCACGAGCACCAAGTGGGTGGCGCTGCCTGCTTTCCGCTCGGGTCCCCCGCCATGACTGGCGTCATGGGTCAATAAGGGGCTGGACTGGGGGTCGGCAAAGGACGTGCCCCTGTTGCAGGGCCGCATCCGAGATCTCCTAGAAAGAGACATCAGTCTGGTCGTGGTGACGTAGGTTATGTTAATTCACTGAGTTCTGCCCTGCAAACATCGCCCCCTCCGCCTGTGGGAGTTCAACCCGGAGGGACCACGAGTTCTCCAACATTTTCTTGGCATGATGCCCGTGGAGATGTACAAATTGTTCTTCGGACCACAAGTAGTGTGTCCGGATTCTACGGAGGACGCAGGTCTGAGCTGCAATCGTCCGGATACTCAAGTAAGTAGCCTTGTGCCCGGACTTGCTATCCGTATATTTATCATAAAATTGCCCCTAAAAGAGTTGTCCTTTAAATAGGAATGGATAGCGAAAGCAAAGCTAATCAGGTGTCCGGCCCCCCTCCCCGAGACCACGCGCGGATCCCGTGCTAGTCAGGATGTTGGAGGTTGTGCCTTCGGAGGAAAGTGAGGGAGGGGACAAGGAAGCTACAACCTCCTCGAAGAAGGTTGTCCGGAAGGGAGGAATCGAAAATTCCTCTCCTCAGGGGAAGAAGAGGACCGCCTCTGACGACCCGGAGACCATGGCCTCAGAGCGAGGGAAGAAATCTTCGTCAGAGGGTCCTGCGCCGGGGGATACTTCGGCCGAATTATGCCCTCAAGGGGATCAGCCCTCCACCGAGCCGTAAGTAGAGAGGAGTTTTTCTTTTTAAGAAATGAGAGAAATCCTTGCGTTATATCTGAGAAGAGTAATCGAAAATTTACCTTGTACCTCGGACCTTAGCCCTTCTCAGCAGAGCTTGTCTTCGGGGGATCTTCTTCCTGAGATGATGGAGAGCGGAACGCCTCCCCCTTCCGTACCGCCTTGCGAGGCGGGCGACCCTGAGGTATCGTCACGGAGGGTTTCTCTGAATCCGGCAGGGCCGGAAGGTAGTCATATGGCCCCCCAAAGCCCTCTGCGTCCGGCCCTCGAAAAGGGCCATCGGACGAGTCCGGCACCTTCTGGTGCGCGGTCGGAGGAGCTGAAGGATCTGCTAGGGCGAGCATCTATCTCAGAGGAGCACCGTGCATTGATTGGTACGGTGATTGAGAGGATTTCATCCACGGAGAGCGGATTGCACAAGGCCGTCAGGAGTTTACTGACAGGTTTTGAGGTACGCGAAATAATGTACCCTTTTTGGACAGTTGCACATAAATAAGATGCGCCCTATGTAGATAGTAGCCCCTGAGACTCTGTGCATTGTCAAAAGTGACGGCGCGCAGAGGATCATAATCCCAGGTCTAATATGCCGCCTTCATACGTAGGTGGCGAAGTGTCCGGTGGCAAGCCGGACTGATGAATTTGCCGAGCTAAAGCGGCAACTTGACGTGGCAGATGCCGACATCGCGCTTGTCAACAAGCGGCTTGATGAGGCACAAGGTATGTAATTCCTCCGGCAGCACCTGGTAAGAGGAGCTTTATGCCAGTATCTTACAATGTGTGCGCTTGATGCAGATGGTGCTGCTGCCATGGAGAATCTTCGGGCGGAACTTGCCCGAGCCAAGGAGCAAGCCAGGAAAAGTGATGCGGCTGTCGGAAAGGCAATTGAAGAGCTGAAAGCCGAACAGGCTGCTCACTGCCGAAGCAAGAAGGAAATGGCCGAGATGGCCGTGAAGCTGAAGAACGCTGCTGACCGTTGCAAGCTTCTTGAAAAAAAAGATTGGGCGGAACAGACGGACCTGGAGAAGGCCGTTGCCGATGCCAAGGATGCTCGCTCTGCGATGAGAGCTATGAAGGAGGAGATGCGTCAGGCCGGAGAGATCGCGGCTGGAAAGCCCTTTATGCTGCGGAGGAAGTTCTGTAATCCTAAACATGCTCCGTTAGACCGGATGTGGGGTACGGTGGACATCTATCTGGATTTGGCAACGAGTGCCGCAGATGCGGCCGAACACTTCCGAGATCAAGAAGATCGCGAAGTGGAAAAGCTCTTTTGGTCGCAGTTCCATAATCCGGAGCGTCCACTGTCATTAGCCGATCATTTGGCCGAATGGGCCGAGCTAAATAGGTTGTCCGGACTCGCCATGAAGTATGTCATGAGTCATCTGTGGCCAGAGAGGCCAGAGACGAAAAGTTATTTCAACTTGGTGCAGTAGTTCCTTGGTGCGGCACCGCATATCAATGCGATGAAGAGGTCAGCGTGCATAGAGGGTGCGTGGATGGCTCTTGCCCGTGTCAAGACATACTGGGCAGAAATGGAGGCCACCGCTATTGCATCCCCAGACTCGGATGGAAGCCGAGTACCTGCCGAGCACTATTTTCAGGAAGTTCTGCAAGGCGCTCGTTTAATAAAGACGCAGTGCTCGAAGGATACTATATTCGAATAGCATATATTATTGTAAAACAATATTTTGATAAATTGTAGAAGCTTTTTATACTTGTGCCTGCAAGTACTATAATACCTCCTGTGCGGCCGTTTAACATATATGTATATATAATCTGAAAGATAGCAGTCATCGGCTTCAGCCCCCATGCACATAATGCGGGGGTGTTTGCAGAAGGCGCATTTTCACACTTGATCCAACGTCTTGGTCCTACAAAGGAGGTGATAGCGCAGCGAACTAGGCACTCAGACTATGATGCTTTATCACTTTCACTTAGCCATAGGAGTTTAACAGTGAGGCTGCTTATATAGCCCCTGGTGGCGCCTGCGCTCGCCCGAACTCGGGGCGCGTATGTGCCTGGCCGGGAAGCGGCACTTTGTCACAGCCCCAGATCAGCCCTTGTTTGTTTTTGTTTTAGCATCTATGCAACATGTTTAAATTTTATGAAATTTGAAATGGGGATGACCAAGCCCTAGCACCAAAGCATTGCAAATAGGTTCAACTTCAAAATATTTTCACAAAACCCAAATTGGTTTGCAAAAATGTTCATGATTACTGGAAAAGGGTGAAAACCATATCCAGAGATGATGGATATTTTTCCAAGACATTTTTGGATTTTTGAATAAACCATATTGTATTTGACTTTGGGCATTTAAATACTATAAATAATTTAAATGTTCAAATAAATGTTGGAAATTGTTATGGGTCACTGAATTAATTCAGAGAGCACCCATAATTATTTCCAGGATTTTATAAAATGATTTGATATTTTAAATCAAATCAAAAACAAATTGCAGAAATAGAAAAGAGAAACAGAACAGAAATAAAAGAGAGAAGGCCACCAGGCCACCTACCTAACTTACCTGGCGCCACCAATCGGCCCAGCCGGCCCAGCCCATCTCCACCCCCTCCCCTGTCGTCTTCCTCCCTCGCCAGAAGGACAGAGGCGAGGCGTGGCGCGCGCCCGAGAGGCCTCGGCCACCTCCTGCTTCCTCCTCGACGCCGGAGACGCCACGCACCTCCCTGCCTCTCTTCTTCACTCTCCCGCGTTCTCATCCTCTCCCCGGAACACTCTCCCCCTCCTCTGTTCTCCTCACCCGAACGGAGCCGCCGCCACCGACGAGAGCCACCGTGGCTACCGGCCACCCCACGCCTCACCGACGCCCCAGGAAACTCCGCCCCGACCCCCTCTTCCTCCCCACCGATCCACGGCCCTCCGGAAGCCCTGGATGCTGCCAGCTTCGCCGTTCCCCTCCTCGGCCACCGCAGATCGCCGCCGTCAAATCCGCCCTCGTCCGGCCTCCCTCAAGCTCACCGTCCACCTCTACAGGGTCTACGTGAGCTCTCCGTCCGTTTCCCCCTCTCTGTTTCGTCATTCGCGCGCCGTAGCTAGGTTATCCACCGCGGCCGAGAGCTTCTCGCCGCCGGCCATGGCGTGGCCGTGGCCACAGCCACCGCAGCTCGCTCCCGAGCCCACCGTCGTGCTCACCGCAACCCCAGGAGGCCGCAGCGCCCTTCCGTTTCCCCTCTTGTGCACCGTAGCGCCGTTCCCGCCAACGCCCGAGGTCCGGCAGCCGCTAAGCTCGACGCCGGCGAGGATTACGGCCGCCCTAGCTTCTCCCGTTTGCCCTGTTAGATGCGCGCGAGCCTGGGCATTCCGTAGATGCCCTCCGCCGGCCATTTGGTCGCCGGAGCAAGAAACCCGAAGGCCTCCGCCGCCTCGGCCTCGCCGGCGACTCACCGCCGGCGGGTTAGGCCCTGTTGACCAGGGGTTTGACCCCCCTGGGTCGATGACAGGTGGGGCCATCCCCTGTTAATTAGTTTAGTTTTTTTTTAATTTTTTTTTAGCCACTGACTCACTGACCTGCGGGCCCGGCCCGGCTAATTAAACTAGGTTAGGTTTAAGTTATATTAGGATTAGCCATAGTCACTGACCAGTGGGCCCCACTGGTCAGGTTTGACCCGGACCGGCCCCTGTTGACTTGCTGACGTCATGCCAACGTCATGCTGACGCAGTAATGTTTTCTGGATTTAATTTAATTCTGAAATTCCAGAAAATGCCTAAAACTTCTAAAATTCATAGAAATTCAACCGTAACTCCAAATTAAATAAATTATATATGAAAAATTATCAGAAAAATTCAAGGAATCCATCTGTACCACTTTCATGCATGTTAGAACAACTTATAGCTGCTGTTTAGCACAAATCAATTAAATGGCATTTGAATAATCACATATGGAGTTTGAATTTGAATCTTGTATTCAAACCAACTTCATTTAATCTGTTGCTAGTTGCATTAGCTCAAAACACATTCATATTGCCATGTCATAGCATGCATCATTTTGTGCATTGCATTGATTGTGTTCTTCTTTGTTGCCGGTATCTGTTCCCTCCCGGTAGACGATGTTCCGACGTTGTGATCGTTGACACTGATGAAGACTCAATGTTATCTTCAGAAGTGCCAGGCAAGCAAAACCCCCTTGTTCATTCCGATACAATCCCACTCTCTCGCTCCTGCTCTCTTTTACTGCATTAGGACAACAACGATTCGTCTGTTACCTGCTGCGATAGCTGAACCCCTTTATCCTTTGCATGACCTGTCATTGCCACAGTAAATAGATGAAACCCACTAGCATGAGTAGGAGTTGTTTGAGCCCTGTTGTGCCTACTCATTCATGCTTGTTTGTCATGCCTGCTACTACTTAGAGTTGAGTCAGGTCTGATTCATCGGGGATGAATCAGAGGCGTGTGAACCTGTCCTACTGTGTGTGAGCTAAGTGTGTGAATACGATTTGGTAAAGGTAGCGGTGAGAGGCCATGTAGGAGTACATGGTGGGTTGTCTCATTGCAGCCGTTCTCAGGAACTGAGTTCTGTGTTTGTGATCCATGATTCAGCTACTACCACGCATTGGGCCCGAAACCAATGGACCCTCTCGGTTTCTTGATCACCCTTGTCCTCTGTCCAGGAGTTGCAAGTAGTTTCTGGTGTTTGTAGTATGCTGGAGGCCGTGCACAGCACTGACCGTAGGGGTGGGCTGTGATGCGGTAGGCACGTGGCCGGGTAAACCGGACGCCCGTTTGGTGTCACGGAACCCTGTTCACATCGTTTGGGGCTGTGAGCGAAACTCCGGCCGGATCTCCTCATGGATGGAACCCGAATAGGCGATAAACCTGGACTAGAGACTTGAGTGTTTAGGCAGGCCGTGGCCGACACCCACGTTGGGCTTCCGCTTGAAGGTTGCCGAGTACATGTCGTGTAAACGGCGGTAAGTGGTGAGAGCGTGTGTGAAGAAGTACACCCCTGCAGGGTTAATATGATCTATTCGAATAGCCGTGTCCGCGGAAAAGGACTTCTGGGTTGCTTATATCAGTTCATAGACAAGTGAAAGTGGATACTCTAAAATACGCAAGATAAGCGTGAGTGCTATGGATGGCGTTCTCGTAGGGAGACGAGAGCGGATCCATAGTGGTGTATTGATATGGTGAATATGTGGACTCGTGTGCGCCACCTCAAAGAGTTACTTGCAGTCGTAGTTCAGGATAGCCACCGAGTCAAAGCTGGCTTGCTGCAGTTAAACCCCACCATCCCTTTGTTGATAATGATGCATATGTAGATAGTTCTGATGTAAGTCTTGCTGGGTACATTTGTACTCACGTTTGCCTATTTTATGTTTTTGCAGAGAGACTTCAGTCTCACTAGTATTTCCGCGTGGTCTACGACGTTTAGCTTGTTACCTCAGCTACGATCTTGTGCCTCGGCAGGATTTGGTAGATAGTCAGGCTTCTCAGCCTTTTTCATTTATAGATGTCTGTACTCAGACATGATAGCTTCCGCTTGTGCTTTGTTTTGTATGCTCTGAATGTCGGGTCATGAGACCCATGTTTGTAATATCTCGCTCCTCGGAGCCTATTGATTAATTACTTGAGTCGTAGAGTCATGTTGTGATGCCATGTTGTATTTGCACATATCAAGCATATTGTGTGTATGTTATTGAAATGCTTGGTATGTGTGGGATCTGACCATCTAGTTGTTTATCTTTAGTAGCCTCTCTTACGGGGAAATGTCTCCTAGTGTTTCACTGAGCCATGGTAGCTTGCTACTGCTCCGGAACACTTAGGCTGGCCGGCATGTGTCCTTCTTCGTTCCTGTGTCTGTCCCTTTGGGGAAATGTCACGCGATGAATACCGGAGTCCTGTTAGCCCGCTACAGCCCGGTTCACCGGAGTCCTGCTAGCCCAGTGCTACAGCCTGGATTCACTCGCTGATGACCGACACGTTCGATGCTGGGTCATGGATGCCTGTCCCTGTAAGTCTGTGCCACTTTGGGTTTACGACTAGCCATGTCAGTCCGGGCTCCTTATCATATGGATGCTAGCGACGCTGTCATATACGTGTGCCAAAAGGCGCAAACGGTCCCGGGCTAAGGTAAGGCGACACCCGTGGGAATACCGTGCGTGAGGCCGCAAAGTAATATAAGGTGTTACATGCTAGATCGATGTGGCATTGAGTCGGGGTCCTGACAGTGTTGGTATCAGAGCTTGACTGCCTGTAGGATTACCAAGCCAAACTGGTCGAAGTTGAGTCTAGAAATTCTTTAGTTATATGTAGGGGAATTGATTGTGGGATGGAACGTAAGGCTCTTTTTACTCCTTATACCTCATGGCCTTCTGATCTAAGTCATCTTATCTTTCCTGCGGGGATTAAGAACTAGGCTATCTCTTCTTTCTATCAGGATCACGTGTTACTAATCCGTAGACTTATAAGATTGTTGGATTAAGCTTGAGTTCAGTTCCTACTACTTCCGTATGTTAATTGTTGATCTCGAAACCTTGATATTGTGCTTCTGAGTGGTTATGCCACCATTTTTGTGAATGTCTCAAATCTTTTCTGAGCATTTACAGCCGTTATGCTGTCCGAGTCATCCCAGGTTTCTAAGTAGTCTGATGCATTTGCAAATCCTTTCTTCCCGTTTCAATGTTCCCATGGGCCAGATTAACCACACTAATCAGTGAGTTGAGGTACTCCGTTACCTTGACATATATGTTGGAGATATTATTATGACCCTAGGTGTCTTAGGGGATCATCTAGTAATTTAGCCATGATTTGTGTTCCCAGTGTGATGATTCTGGCCATCATTCTCGAAAGCATCCCGTGATGTTATTAGTTAGTAGGCATTCTATTTCTGGGTTTTGAACCCGAGATTCACTCTACTTACTTCATGTTGATAGTGTTTGCTAGTTCCTTCAGGATATTAGAAACTTTGCGATAGTCCTCGAGGTCCGTGGTATTTCCTTCTTTCAAATACTATGAACCGCTTATGGCAGATGTTTATTGGATCAAAAGATCACAATTAGAGTACTCTTGAGGAGATCTCCATTCATAAATCGTGACTCTGCCAGTCCTACCTCTCTGCATGGGTTATCTGGAAGAAATGTTGATCTCGCTCGACATACTAATCTATGCATCCACAACTCAGAAAATTATATGTTCTTTTGAGTTGTCCCTCTTTAGTTGTCTACTGACCTTCGTCTATCAATTGATATCAAGGGTATGCATGCATTTGTTTATCGATGCCTATTACCCTTGTGGTCCGTCAAGCCATTCTGTCCTGAATGACTTGGAGAAACAAACTCCAGTACCTCGTCCATATCTAGGATTGGGTCAAAGTAGTTGTATTCCGCAGATCAAATGCCAATCCAGCTTTTGGTTCTGTTCTACCTTGGAGTATTACCCCCTTTATGTCAGAATTGTCATGAGAACTGCACCAACTCTCATGAATTTTGACGTAGTGATACTTCTCACCATCATTAGTCATTCCTCGGCCCTCGTGTTGATGCAACCGGAATACCGACAAATGAATTGTGATGTGTGAAATCAATACTCCCAGCAACCTCGTTGCTTGGTAGTTAAAGGACAATAATTTCATTCTTAGTGTGTTGGTTATTGAATCATCATTCTAAGATTGATCGTGCTACCTAGTCCATTCTCCTGGTTCACTCCTCGATCGATGAGTTAGGATTATTTCAAATCCTTGCTCTATTGATCATATCGTCTTGCCCTGAAAAGCAAGATTGTTCTCGAGCTTAGTAACATACCGGTGGTTCGTGATTTTCTGAATATCTTCTCAGAAGTATTACCAGGTTGTCACCTGACCGCTATGTTGAGTTCGTGATCAAGTTGGTTTCTTGTGAACCACCTTCTCTCCAAGAATCGGTGTTAGATATCCCTGAGCTAGTTGGTTAAGCTAGACAACAACTTGGAGAGTTGGAAGATAAAAGCTTGCCTGACTTAGTTCATTCCAAAGGGATATCCTTGTGTAGTGTGTGTTGAAGAAAGATGATATCTTCATCGATTGGTCCCTGTGATCAGTTGTTGGACCTATTGTCTTACCAATCCTTTGATTTGAGTGTGGGCCATCGTCAAGTCAAATCAGTACCAACGATGCTCGTAACGTTGTCTTACTCGTGGTTGATCCCTCGAGCATACACCATTATATCTTTTGGGTCTGACCAATGCTATCACCGTGTTCGCATGATGGTGGAAGTCCAGTGATAAGGAAACCCAGATGAATTGTTGTTGTGCCCATTGACAACATCCTTGTCTTCCCCATAATTTTGCTGAACATTAAGCTAGTGTTGGAAACTTTTGAAAGCATTTGTTCATGCTAGCTCATGAAGCATATGTTCGGATGTAAGAAGTGATTCCTCTAGTTCATGTGCATTTGATGCAAGTTACCGCCGTGGACTCGAGAAAGTCAATGTTGCTTCCTCTGGAATCATCGCAAGTCAGTCATGCACACGTGCGAAGTATTCTGTGGTCTGGAGACTTGCAACCTTCATTCCATATGTGTATCCTAGCACACCAAGCCACTGACTGATTTGTTCAAGGAGAAGGAGTATCTTCATAAGAGCTAATCCGGACTTATGAAAGAACTTCGATATCCTCGCTGATGGTTCCCAACCAGAACTCGGTAGTGTTTTTATTGTAAGACTACCATGTGGGCATGCTTGTCTGGGACAACGTGTTCACATGTTTGTAGCAGAATCAGCTCATGTTTTGGAGCTTGCTATCGTAGTTCATCTCCCGAGAATCCCGCAACGTCATCTCGTCGATTTGTGTTGCAAACTTTCATTTTTCTTCCTAGACTCGATGAGCCTGGAATATTCTGACACCAACCAGATCTGAATCTCAGGCAGATATGATGGTTGGAACATTTCCCCAAGAACTATAATATTGGTTCCTCGATAACTGGTAAAGTGGATGTCGTGGCCAGCACCACCCAGCCGAAAGACCTATTATTGTAGTATCTTGATTGAAGAAGTTGGCCACCTCCCCATAAGGATTTCGTAGGATTTACCTCCGTAACTGTTCCTTATGGATTCTATTGCTCCCGAAGTCCGACCTTTTACTTGATGTTCTAGTTATCAAACCATATCTATGAATGGGATACACTAGCACATCAAGGAGAACATTAGAAGCGGAGTGCTAAATGTCTCTCGGTCGATCATCCAGATTTTATTTCCTTGGCCCCGCCAAGGGTGAAATCTAAGAAGGTGTTATCTTCCTTTGCATCTGCATCCTCCATCACCATTCATCATGGTAGTAAGTTGTGTTACCGGACCCTTGACACGGATATTGGTAAAACCCTGATGAATATGGAAATGCTCAAGTTCTTGAGAGCACGCACAAGCGCTAGGTGTTATCATCGACACTAACTGGAGTGCTCTCAGTTACCTCGGCAATGCTATAACCATTCCAATAGTGGAATAACTCTCTATTGTTGAGCCTCTCCCCAGTTACTAGAATCATTCCCATCATTTGCATTTTGTTCCCAGCTTGCACCGCCAATGTGCCATTCTACCATGGGTCCCTTCCATTTCCGGTGATAAGCAAATTCATCCACTATGTTGTCTTTAACAAGGTAATCCACATCATCCAAGTTCGGGTATGCCATTCTACCGAACCCCTCTAAATGATCGATTATGATTTGCCTTAAGCTGGTATAAAGAGTTTCAAGGATCTTTGAATCAAAGGTAATTCTTTTTGCCACTTAAGGGGAGATATCTACGAGTCACGGTTCCGAAGGTGTCTCATTGTGGTATCATGGCAACTCAACTCCTCGCTACGTTGACAACCGATTACCATCTTCTTAAGCGTGAAATTGTTGTCTACCTAGTGAACCTTTGTCATCTACCTCACTCCATTCTTATGGATGTGTGCTTCGTCCCTCAGCTCGAGAGATGTTGCTATGTCTCATTCCGCGAGTTAATCCTGAGTTGTTCGGTCTTCTAGAAGATCGATCCTGCTAGAGTTTCCCTTTCCTCTCATTGTCATGTCAGTTGGAGTTCTCAGCGCAAGACTTCGAGACAATGATGGTGATCGAGTCAACGTTCATTCGAAGTGCAACCTGGATCGTGAAGATTATACTAGTTGCGTTTCCCCTTCACCTTACCCTACGCTTGAATCTCGGGACGAGATTTTTGTTTAGTGGGGGTGAGCTGTCACAGCCCCAGATCAGCCCTTGTTTGTTTTTGTTTTAGCATCTATGCAACATGTTTAAATTTTATGAAATTTGAAATGGGGATGACCAAGCCCTAGCACCAAAGCATTGCAAATAGGTTCAACTTCAAAATATTTTCACAAAACCCAAATTGGTTTGCAAAAATGTTCATGATTACTGGAAAAGGGTGAAAACCATATCCAGAGATGATGGATATTTTTCCAAGACATTTTTGGATTTTTGAATAAACCATATTGTATTTGACTTTGGGCATTTAAATACTATAAATAATTTAAATGTTCAAATAAATGTTGGAAATTGTTATGGGTCACTGAATTAATTCAGAGAGCACCCATAATTATTTCCAGGATTTTATAAAATGATTTGATATTTTAAATCAAATCAAAAACAAATTGCAGAAATAGAAAAGAGAAACAGAACAGAAATAAAAGAGAGAAGGCCACCAGGCCACCTACCTAACTTACCTGGCGCCACCAATCGGCCCAGCCGGCCCAGCCCATCTCCACCCCCTCCCCTGTCGTCTTCCTCCCTCGCCAGAAGGACAGAGGCGAGGCGTGGCGCGCGCCCGAGAGGCCTCGGCCACCTCCTGCTTCCTCCTCGACGCCGGAGACGCCACGCACCTCCCTGCCTCTCTTCTTCACTCTCCCGCGTTCTCATCCTCTCCCCGGAACACTCTCCCCCTCCTCTGTTCTCCTCACCCGAACGGAGCTGTCCTACTGTGTGAACCTGTCCTACTGTGTGTGAGCTAAGTGTGTGAATACGATTTGGTAAAGGTAGCGGTGAGAGGCCATGTAGGAGTACATGGTGGGTTGTCTCATTGCAGCCGTTCTCAGGAACTGAGTTCTGTGTTTGTGATCCATGATTCAGCTACTACCACGCATTGGGCCCGAAACCAATGGACCCTCTCGGTTTCTTGATCACCCTTGTCCTCTGTCCAGGAGTTGCAAGTAGTTTCTGGTGTTTGTAGTATGCTGGAGGCCGTGCGCAGCACTGACCGTAGGGGTGGGCTGTGATGCGGTAGGCACGTGGCCGGGTAAACCGGACGCCCGTTTGGTGTCACGGAACCCTGTTCACATCGTTTGGGGCTGTGAGCGAAACTCCGGCCGGATCTCCTCATGGATGGAACCCGAATAGGCGATAAACCTGGACTAGAGACTTGAGTGTTTAGGCAGGCCGTGGCCGACACCCACGTTGGGCTTCCGCTTGAAGGTTGCCGAGTACATGTCGTGTAAACGGCGGTAAGTGGTGAGAGCGTGTGTGAAGAAGTACACCCCTGCAGGGTTAATATGATCTATTCGAATAGCCGTGTCCGCGGAAAAGGACTTCTGGGTTGCTTATATCAGTTCATAGACAAGTGAAAGTGGATACTCTAAAATACGCAAGATAAGCGTGAGTGCTATGGATGGCGTTCTCGTAGGGAGACGAGAGCGGATCCATAGTGGTGTATTGATATGGTGAATATGTGGACTCGTGTGCGCCACCTCAAAAGAGTTACTTGCAGTCGTAGTTCAGGATAGCCACCGAGTCAAAGCTGGCTTGCTGCAGTTAAACCCCACCATCCCTTTGTTGATAATGATGCATATGTAGATAGTTCTGATGTAAGTCTTGCTGGGTACATTTGTACTCACGTTTGCCTATTTTATGTTTTTGCAGAGAGACTTCAGTCTCACTAGTATTTCCGCGTGGTCTTCGACGTTTAGCTTGTTACCTCAGCTACGATCTTGTGCCTCGGCAGGATTTGGTAGATAGTCAGGCTTCTCAGCCTTTTTCATTTATAGATGTCTGTACTCAGACATGATAGCTTCCGCTTGTGCTTTGTTTTGTATGCTCTGAATGTTGGGTCATGAGACCCATGTTTGTAATATCTCGCTCCTCGGAGCCTATTGATTAATTACTTGAGTCGTAGAGTCATGTTGTGATGCCATGTTGTATTTGCACATATCGAGCATATTGTGTGTATGTTATTGAAATGCTTGGTATGTGTGGGATCTGACCATCTAGTTGTTTATCTTTAGTAGCCTCTCTTACGGGGAAATGTCTCCTAGTGTTTCACTGAGCCATGGTAGCTTGCTACTGCTCCGGAACACTTAGGCTGGCCGGCATGTGTCCTTCTTCGTTCATGTGTCTGTCCCTTCGGGGAAATGTCACGCGATGAATACCGGAGTCCTGTTAGCCCGCTATAGCCCGGTTCACCGGAGTCCTGCTAGCCCAGTGCTACAGCCTGGATTCACTCGCTGATGACCGACACGTTCGATGCTGGGTCATGGATGCCTGTCCCTGTAAGTCTGTGCCACTTTGGGTTTACGACTAGCCATGTCAGTCCGGGCTCCTTATCATATGGATGCTAGCGACACTGTCATATACGTGTGCCAAAAGGCGCAAACGGTCCCGGGCTAAGGTAAGGCGACACCCGTGGGAATACCGTGCGTGAGGCCGCAAAGTGATATAAGGTGTTACATGCTAGATCGATGTGGCATTGAGTCGGGATCCTGACACACTTCGTTAATGCGGAGGAATCCTAAAGATTCTGGTAAGTCATCGAGTGGTTGACCAGTCTCACGCTATATCATGACAGTCAGTTTTCGGCTTTTTCTACTGAGGTGCTCGCCTGGCCGAACCGGGGCACAATCGGAGTAGTTCTCCTGGTGCTGCCTTAGCCGACAGAGCGGAACGTAAGGTAGCAAAACACAGGAGCTGGGCAAACCCAACATTTGACCAAAGACATGATTCGGAGCTGATGCATATAAGGCCAAACTCGCGACGCCAAACACTCCCTAAGGTATTCGGTCTTTATGAGGGCGGGCGGGATAACGCCCTTAGTAATAAGCCACTAGTGTCCAGGTACGCGCAAAACTCTGACGTGGCCACATGCCAAAACGCCAGCCTCCTCCTTGGTTATACCAAGAAACCAGGGGATGTGTATCAACAAGAGACAGTAAAAAAGGTTTACGCAGGGTCTTAATCTGAAAAGAATCCTTGGAACGGGTCCCTGCTGCACGTCTGCGCCTGTGTCTCCGTTGTGTCGTATCCTGGACGGGCGTAGCACGGTGTTCATCTATAAAAGAGAGGAACTTAGTTAAAGAAAGATCATGCCGAACATGAGTTATACTAAATAAACAAAGTATAAATCGAAATGGGTAAAACTGAGCTTTATTGTCTCTTGTTTTGTATGCGCGGAGCCCCTAGTACAGGGGTATACGGCTATTAAGCCTTTATCAATTGTATGTTTATGCCGGACTCGTCTAGTTGTGTCTGTGGTCTTGACGACCTGTTTAGGTGCTTTGGCTGGTGAAGCCACTTTATTGTGGGGCTGTCAAGGCAGCCGCACTGTCTTCCGTGTGGGAGGAACACTCAATGTTTTCCCTTTAATGAGATGATGCCTCGTGGACCGGGCATCTTAAGCGTAAGAGATGCATAATGCGGTATTGCATTAAAGCGGGCGAGAGCTTCGTGTCCCAGCAGTGCTTCATAGCTACTTGAGAATGGGGCGATGTGGAAAGTTAGCTGTTCACGACGGAAGTTATCGGGGGAGCCGAACATAACTTCTAGCCAGAGAGAACCCATACAACGGGCATCCGGGCCTGGCCTTACCCCTTGAAAGGGGGTTTTGCTATGGCGAATTTTTGTTGGGTCTATCCCCATTGTCGGTGTCAAAACCGGCGGATCTCGGGTAGGGGGTCCCGAACTGTGCGTCTAGGCCGGATGGTAACAGGAGGCAAGGGACACGAAGTTTTACCCAGGTTCGGGCCCTCTCGATGGAGGTAAAACCCTACGTCCTGCTTGATTAATATTGATGATATGGGTAGTACAAGAGTAGATCTACCACGAGATCGGAGAGGCTAAACCCTAGAAGCTAGCCTATGGTATGATTGTTGTTGTCTATGTTGTCCTACAGACTAAAACCATCCGGTTTATATAGACACCGGATGGGGTTAGGGTTACATTGAGTCGGTTACAATGGTAGGAGATCTACATATCCGTATCGCCAAGCTTGCCTTCCATGCCAAGGAATGTCCCTTCTGGACACGGGACAGAGTCTTCAATCTTGTATCTTCATAGTCCAACAGTCCGGCCAAAGGATATAGTCCGGCCATCCGGACACCCCCTAATCCAGGACTCCCTCAGTAGCCCCCGAACCAGGCTTCAATGACGATGAGTCCGGCGCACAGATTGTCTTCGGCATTGCAAGGCGGGTTCTCCTCCAAATTCCGTGTACTTGTTTGAATAAAGTCCGATTTCTTGTAGATGTTGCGCTCCTCGGCTTCTACGCCCAATAATGGTCGCTTCCCACATGTCAAACGAATATGAAAAGTCTGAGTGTTTTTACATTCACACCTCTAGCCGTGTAAATGAGCTGCCCTATTTAAGGGGACGAGGATTTAGATCCAATCCACACCTTCTCCCCTCCGCGAGTGTTCATCGGAGCGCATCCGACAAAGGTCCATTCCACCATGGCCAGCCGTTGCAACTCCTCCTCTTGCCCTTCCAGCCCTAAGCCTGGATATTGGTAGAGATGTTCCATCCCGCATAGCGAGCTAGTGACACTCCAGACCAACGGATTTCTCCCCCCGGCCTATATGGTCCCGGTTCTAGCTGGTCTTGCCATCTACAACTGCGGAGAGCAAGCAAAGAATGCCCCTAATCCCTCCAAAGGAGAGCGGGTGTGCCTCGTCCCTTACTTAATAAGGGGTCTCGGATTTCCAATCCATCCATTTCTCTGGGGGCTGCTGGAGTTCTACGGCCTCCAGCTACATAATCTCACGCCTGCCTCAGTACTGCATATCACGGGCTTTGTAGCCCTCTGCGAGCTGTTCTTGGGTGTCGAAGCTCATTTCGGACTGTGGAAGGAGCTATTTTGTCTCGTGCCCCGTTCCAAGAAGGGGTCAATGTATCAAGTGGGCGGAGCCGAAGTATGGCGCATCGCCGTGACCGGATATCTGTCCGGAACCCCAAAGGAGGCGTCCGAAGACTGGCCCTCGGAGTGGTTTTATATAGAAGACGTCCCGCTGCCGGATCCTATCCGGATCGGCCTTCTTGAATTCAACAGTGCTCCCTTAAAGAAGCGCCTAATCTGGCGCCCATGAAGCCCTCAGAGGGGAGGTGACAGGGACATCATTTACCTGATGGGCCGAATAAGATTGTTAGCCCATTCCGGACTAACCGTGATCGGGGTTATGGCCGAATGCATTATGAGGGGGGTGCAGCCGCTTCAGTATAAAAGCTACCCCATGTGGGACTTCAACGGGGAGGACAACGCCACCCGCTACGGCCGTAAGGGGCCAGATTCAGCTGCCGCTCTACTAAAGATCTTGTCCACTTTGTATAAGGAAGAAGAGGAGGAATTTCTCCGCATCAACCCTCAGGGCGGATTCTCCATGCACAATCCCCCAAGCTGGGTAAGCGGCCGTATTTACTTGTCCATCCATTTTGTATTCCCATTGTTAAATATTCAGTCTGACGACTTCAACGCAGGAACTGCGCCGGGCTGTTAAGGAAATAAGCAGCCCTCCACCACAACCCGAGGACCCAGGACGGTCCCTCGACCCGACCTCCCGAGAGGATCCGGACATATCTGTGGAGCTGATTGATGGAGTGTTCCATCAATTGAGCGAGGACAACGCCTTAGTGGCCATTACGGCCGATTACCCAGGGCTAATCCTGACCCCCCAGGTACCTGAGATCAAAGTCCCAGTACCCCGAATAGGTATCCGCCCACTCGTGTTCAGTTTCCTGATTGCAACCGAATCTTTGCAGGGGAGGTATTTAAGGCGGAAGGCCGAACCTGCGGCGACAAGCCAACGAGGGGCCATAGGGCCCCGCGGGCAGAAAAGAAGTGCAGTCCGGACCGAGGCATCAGCGCAAAGGTATGGCACGCCCCCTTATCCCAGGTGTTATACCTTCGAGGCATATTGACACTCGCGCTCTTTTCAGGACAAAGAGACCTCGCCGGACTACATCCGGAGAGGCTGCCAATCGCGCCTCCACCAGCCAGGCTCCAGAGCCTGGTCAGGAGGCGGAGGCGAACGCAAGGCGTGCGCCAGACGCTCCTCCGATGGAGGATGTGGACGGGTTGTCTGCCACCAACTCTGAGGTGGAGAGTGCCATGAACCACATGTGTCGCCGGACAATTCTTCGCGACGCTTGTTTCTCCCAAGGGGCGTTAGATGCCTCCAACTCGGGAGATGCGTATCTCCGTGCCGCTCAAAATGGTCTAGCCAGAGCCACGGAGCAGTATGTAAAAGACATACGGGTAAGAAAATTCTGGTAATTATATGTATATACCAGTAGCCCCCGAGACTTGAAATAGTTAGAATAACTGATTTAAGGATAATTTGTGATGCAGGTTCTTACGGAAAAGAATTCCCTACTGTCCAAGGAGCTGGAAGAGTGCAAAGCCCAACTTGAGGCCGCACTAGCCGCGGTAGGGGAGCCCAAGGAGACCCCGTCTGGTAATATATACTTCGAAAGATAAGTATTTTGTGAAGCACGGCTTTGGTGCGAATCTGACAAATGAAATTGCAGATGGCGCCGGATTGAATCCGGAAAGGCAACACCTCCTACGCCAGTTAAAGGCTGGTGAGAGGGTGCTGATAAAGGTGATGGGGGAGAAGAACGATCTCCAAGATGCCAACACCAAGCTGGGCGTCGAGCTGAAAGATGTTCGTGCCCAGCTGTCAGACTCCATGAAGGAGAATCAGCGGCTTCGGCGCGGCATATTTAGTAAGTGCTTGAACGAACCTTTGAAAGAAAGTTCGGCGGGGAAGTCGACTAATAGAGCAATGTCTGTAGGTGTGCTAACAGGTCGTCCTGCAGAGGAGATGCCCGGTTCTATGGGCGACCTTCTTCCCGAGCTCTCGCAACTGCTCGATCGAGTTCGGCAGGCGATGCAAGGCGTCGCCCAGGCCCTGTGGCCATCCTGCTCCATGCCCGAAGGTCTTGGAGAGCTTGCAGAGAAGCTAAACGGAGCACGGCGGCACTTCCGCTTGTGGAAGATATCAGCCTGCCGTCAAGGCGCTAGGGAGGCCTGGGCCATGGTGAAGCCGCGGTACTCAAAGGCTGACCCCAACCATATGGCCGAGGTCGGTCCTATAGGACCCGATGGGAAGGAGATCCATGTAAGCTTAGTATACGGCCAAGTAGAGTTGGCCGCAAAGTATTCCCAGCAGGACTGTAAATTAGACAGCCTATTAGATGGTATTGAAGAGGAATACAGTCAGTCAAAATGACTATGTAATTTAATTGACATTTATGATGCCTTCTAGCTGGATTGTAGATCATTTGTCATGGCCGACCCTGTCGCTTCAGCCTCGGGACCTGACGGTCCGGAGTGTGTCCGAATTCTCATGCGGTTATATAGGAACCGAGGAATGCATGGAGACCAGGTGTAGGGGTCATTAGTGCGTGAACAGACAAGTGCCCGACTAGTTATGTTATATTACATGGTTAGTAAGAAACATCTTCCAGGGAGAATAGTTCCGTTAGGGGTTCCTTTCCCTGGGAGGCATGCCCTAAAGTGCATGTCCATGCTGCAAAAGAAACGCAGGAAAAACGTTTGGGGGCATATAGATAAATAAAAAAGATCATCTTTAGTTCACTGACCGAATATTCCCTTAAGAACGCTAGCTTTCGGCTTCACCCAGTCTGAGGTACACGTCCGGCTGACTCGCAGTAACAATCGCAGAGGTGCTCCCTTTACCACCTAGCCGAACAATCGGGAACGTAGGGGTAAGCACAGGAGCCAAGCAACCCAGCTTGGCCAAAACTTAAGTCATATTGATGCATATAATGGCGAATAAAAGGTACATGCGGAAGTGTGACACATGTGTTGGGCGTGAAGCCCGTATAAATAAGCTTCTGTTTAAAGAAGCCCCCAGGTTTATTGAGCGCGGATAGCACGTCACTTTATGAGTGTTTAAAGGCTATAAGAGATGGAGAGAGAAGAAGAGGAATGTAAGACAGAAAGTATATAAAAATGGACAGAGGAAGGAGACAAACATAGAGTCCGGCGCTAGGCATAGAATCTTCGGAGACGGGCTGCGTTCCATGGGTTCGGCTCGAGTCGGTTATCCGATGCACTTCGCACGCGGTACGCTCCACCAGTCAGAACTTGGTCAATTATGAAGGGACCTTCCCACTTGGGCTTGAGTTTGTCCTTTTTCTTGTCCGGCAGGCGTAGAACTAATTCGCCAACATTGTAATTTTTGGCCCGTACTTCTCTGCTTTGGTATCGTCGAGCCTGCTGTTGATAGAATGCGGAACGGGCTTTTTCCACATCATGCTCCTCCTCCAATGCGTCCAAACTGTCCTGCCGATCGAGCTTGGCTTCTCTTTCTTCGTACATGCGCACTCGAGGTGAGTCATGAATTATGTCGCAAGGCAAAACCGCCTCTGTGCCGTACACCATAAAGAATGGTGTGTATCCGGTGGTGCGATTCGGCGTGGTCCGCAGCCCCCAGAGTACGGAGTCGAGCTCCTCTACCCAGTGCGTGTTGGATTCCGTGAGGGACCGCACTAATCTGGGTTTAATGCCGCTCATGATAAGACCATTTGCACGTTCGACCTGGCCGTTAGTTTGTGGGTGGTAGACGGAAGCATAATCGAGCTTGATGCCCATGTTTTTGCACCAGAGTTTTACCTCGTCGGCCGTAAAGTTCGTGCCGTTATCAGTGATGATGTTGTGGGGGACGCCATAACGGTGTACAACCCCGGATATGAAGTCTATCACAGGTCCGGATTCGGTCGTCTTAACAGGCTTGGCTTCTATCCATTTGGTGAACTTATCCACCATGACCAGTAAGTATTTTTTCTTGTGGGTTCCGCCTTTAAGGGGTCCAACCATGTCAAGCCCCCAGACCGTAAGGGCCAAGTGATGGGGATAGTTTGGAGGGCAGTGGGTGGCATATGGCTTTGGTTTGCAAAGAGCTGGCAACTGGTGCATCGTTGGACTAAGTCCTGGGCGTCTGCCCGGGCCGTCGGCCAGTAAAAGCATGTGCGGAAAGCCTTGCTCACAAGGGACCGAGCTGCAGCATGGTGACCACCGAGTCTGGCATGAATTTCAGCCAGGAGGTTCCGCCCTTCCTCTTCGGAGATGCACCTTTGAAGGACTCCGGTAGTGCTTTTCTTATAAAGTTCTCCCTCCTATACTTTGTAGGCTTTGGATCGCCGCACGATGCAGCATGCCTCATTTTGGTCCTCAGGGAGTTCCTGCCTAATAAGGCAGGCGAGGAATGGTTCTGTCCACGGGGCGATGACGGCCATTATTACATGGGCTGAAGGTGTTATTTCATTGGCAGAGCCTCCGATTGTGTCAGAATGTTCGGTGTCGGGCAGTGCGGTTGGGTCCGGGCTGTTATTGTTCGGCTCCCCTTCCCATACTACGGATGGCTTGAACAGCCTTTCCAAGAAGATGTTGGGGGGACTACATCGTGTTTTGCGCCGATGCTTGCCAGGACATCTACCGCCTGATTATTTTCCCGAGCTATATGGTGAAATTCGAGCCCCTCAAACCGAGCTGACATTTTTAGGACGGCGTTGCAGTAAGCTGCCATTTTTGGATCCTTGGCATCGAAGTCTCCATTTATTTGAGATATTGTGAGGTTCAAATCCCTGCGCACCTCTAGGCATTGAATGCCCATGGATACTGCCATCCGGAGACCATGTAAAAGGGCCTCATATTCGGCTGCATTGTTGGAGTCCGTGTACATAATCTGGAGTATGTATTGAACTGTGTCTCCTGTGGGGGACGTCAAAACGACGCCAGCCCCCAATCCGGCCAACATCTTGGAGCCGTCGAAATGCATGATCCAATTTGAATATGTGTCGTACTCTTTAGGGAGTTCGGCCTCCGTCCATTCTGCGACGAAGTCGGCCAAGACTTGCGACTTGATGGCTCGTCGTGGCTTATAAGTTATGTCGAACGGGAGGAGCTCAATGGCCCATTTTGCAATCCGGCCCGTTGCATCACGGTTGTTTATAATATCGTTAAGTGGTACTTCTGAGGCTACTGTTATTGAACACTCTTAAAGTAGTGTCGTAGCTTCCGGGATGCCATGAATACCGCGTACGCAATCTTTTGGTAATGCGGGTACCGTGATTTGCAGGGAGTGAGGACAGTGGACACATAATAGACCGGCTTTTGAAGGGGGAATTTGTGTCCGTCCGCTTCTCGTTCGACAACGAGCACTGCGCTTATAACCTGATGTGTTGCTACAATGTATAATAGCATTGGCTCGCCAATGTTTGGCGCGGCCAGGACTGGGTTTGTTGCCAGTATGGCTTTTATTTCGTCGAGGCCGGCCGTTGCTGCATCCGTCCGTTTGAAGTGTTCGGTGCACCGAAGGAGGCGGTAAAGGGGTAGGGACTTTTCTCCCAAGCGGGAGATAAAGCGGCTTAGAGCCGCGACGCATCCGGTTAACTTTTGTATTTGTTTGAGGTCCTTTGGGATGTTCAGTTGCGACAGAGCTCGGATCTTGGCTGGATTTGCTTCGATTCCTCTACCGGATACAATGAAGCCCAAGAGCTTTCCCGCTGGAACGCCGAAAACGCATTTTTCCGGGTTGAGCATGATGTCGTATGTTCAGAGGTTATCAAATGTGAGCCTCAAGTCGTCTACTAGAGATTCAACATGTCTTGTTTTGACGACCACATCATCTACATATGCCTCCACTGTTTTGCCGATCTGGCTTGTCAGACATGTCTGAATCATGCGCTGATATGTTGCGCCAGCGTTTTTGAGCCCGAAGGGCATCGTGTTGAAGCAGAATGGGCTGTATGGTGTGATAAATGTCGTTCCGGCTTGGTCTGGTTCTGCCATCTTGATTTGATGGTAGCCGAAATATGCGTCGAGGAAACACAACGAATCGTGTCCTGCGGTAGCATCGATAATTTGATCGATGCGGGGGAGGGGGAAGGGATCCTTTGGGCAGGCCTTGTTAAGGTCTTTAAAATCAACACACAGGCGCCAGGATTTGTCCTTCTTTGGTACCATCACCAGGTTTGCTAGCCAATCCGGATGTTTTATATCTCTGATGAATCCGGCCTCCAATAGCTTTTCTAGCTCCTCTCCCATGGCCTGTCTCTTAGGTTCGGAAAAATGCCGAAGAGCCTGTTTGACAGGTTTGAATCCTGTTTGGATATTTAAGCTGTGCTCAGCCAGCCTGCGTGGGATTCCTGGCATGTCTGAAGGGTGCCAGGCGAAAATGTCCCAGTTCTCTCGTAGGAACTCTCGCAGTGCGGCATCTACATCAGGGTTTAAATGTGCCCCGATGGAAGCTGTTTTATTGGGGTTCGTTGGATGGACTTGGAATTTGACTATTTCGTCCGCTGGTTTCAAGGAGGTGGACTTGGATCTTTTGTCGAGTACCACGTCGTCCCTGTTCACCGTAGAGCGCAGCGCAGTCAGTTCCTCAGCCGCTAGGGCTTCGGATAGTGCCTCGAGGGCTAGTGCGGCTGTCTTGTTTTTGGCGCGGAGTGCTATGTCCAGATCACTAGCGAGAGTGATGATCCCGTTGGGCCCGGGCATCTTGAGCTTCATGTACCCGTAATGGGGTATTGCTTGGAAGATTGTAAACGCTTCCCGCCCTAGCAGAGCGTGATAACCGCTGCTGAACGGGGCCACATGGAATGTGACCTCTTCGGACCTGTAATTATCCGGCGTGTCGAACACCACATCCAGTGTGATTTTTCCTGTACAGCTCGCTTCCTGACTGGGGATTATTCCTCTAAAGGTTGTGCCGCTTCGCTCGATGCGGTTCCAGTCTATTTCCATTTTTTGAAGAGTTTCCTCATAAATGAGGTTCGATCCGCTGCCGCCGTCCATGAGTACCTTGGTAAGACGAAAGCCGTCCACTATTGGACTGAGGACCAATGCGGCTGGTGCTCGGGTTGTTCGGAATTTAGGTTCATCACTGGCGTTAAAGGTAATAGCCGTGTCACTCCATGGGTTTATTGTTGCTACTTGGTAGACTTCAGCAAGGCTGCGGAGTGTCCTTTTTCGCATATTATTTGATGCGAAGGTCTCGAAGACTGTTAATACCGTATTGGTGTCTCTGGGGTGGCCTTCTGTGGCCTCCGGAATTAGGAGATTTTCACCAATTTTGGCCACTTGCCAGAGTATCCAACATGCTCTAAGGCTGTGAGTTGGTGTGGCGTCCTCTGTATTGTGAATTTTACAGGGTCCATTAAGCCATCCTTCCAATACGGTTCCATGGCCTGTAGAGGGTTTTTGCTTTTTGGTTTTTGACCCGGGTGTTTGGCGGTGATGCGCCCTTTTATTTCGGACTAGTTTTGCATTCAGGGCCGGATTGTCCCAAAATTTTATTTCGGTTTTCCAGGCGCTTTCCATCGCACAGTACTTTTGTACTATGGACGCCAAGTCAGCAAAGCATGTAATATCGCGGCGACTTATGGCATTGAGGATTCCCTTGTCCGTGCAATTATTGCAGAAGAATGAAATCGCGTCTTCCTCGCGGCAGTCCTTTATCCTGTTCATAACCAGGAGGAATCTGGCCCAGTAATGATGTACTGTTTCTTCGGGCTCTTGCCTAATTTGGGATAGATCGCTAATGTTCGGGTGGGTGGGTGGAATTAAATCCGAAGCCTCACCCCATCTGAGGCTCAGAGGTTGAGGAATTTCCGAATTTGCAAATTTAGATTTCTGGATGTTGTCCAACGAATCCAGTCCGTCGCCTGACTCTAAGTTCAGGTCTTGAGTGATATCCTCCCCTTCGCGGGTATCCGGCTTGGAGGGATCAGGAATCCGGACATAACAAGTCCTTAAGATAGATGAAGGGTCGCCGCACTGTCCCTCTACCACGACAACGTGATGGGTGACTTGGGGAGAGTTAATCTCTCTCAGATCGCGTTTAGGCTCAATCTGGTCGTAATCCGTAGCGACTCCCAGGGCGGCGAAGCGATCCAAGAGCTCGTTTATGGAGGAGAGCTCCATTGAATATAACTGCTCGGTGAGTTCCGAGCTGACATGAAGATTATTTTCGATGGCCCGAGAGGTCATCGTCGGCGCAGAAGCCGAACGGGTGGTCATAAGAAAACCACCTAGCCGGAGGGTTTGGCCGATAGCCAAAGCTCCCTTAGCAACGGTGCCGTCTTTAAAGACGGGGCGAGGCATCCTTCCTGATGACGACGACACAAAGGAACTCTCAATGAAAGCACCAATGTCAGTGTCAAAACCGGCGGATCTCGGGTAGGGGGTCCCGAACTGTGCGTCTAGGCCGGATGGTAACAGGAGGCAAGGGACACGAAGTTTTACCCAGGTTCGGGCCCTCTCGATGGAGGTAAAACCCTACATCCTGCTTGATTAATATTGATGATATGGATAGTACAAGAGTAGATCTACCACGAGATCAGAGAGTCTAAACCCTAGAAGCTAGCCTATGGTATGATTGTTGTTGTCTATGTTGTCCTACGGACTAAAACCCTCCGGTTTATTTAGACACCGGATGGGGTTAGGGTTACATTGAGTCGGTTACAATGGTAGGAGATCTACATATCTGTATCGCCAAGCTTGCCTTCCACGCCAAGGAAAGTCCCTTCCGGACACGGGACAGAGTCTTCAATCTTGTATCTTCATAGGCCAACAGTCCGGCCAAAGGATATAGTCCGGCCATCCGGACACCCCCTAATCCAGGACTCCCTCACCCATGTTGCGGATTGTGTCCTGGTATAACAGGTTTAGACCACTGTCGCCGTCCATCAGGACATTTGTAAAGTGGAGTCCGCCGATTATTGGATCTAATACCAAGGCAGTCCAGCCTGCGTTCCGGATACTTCTAGAGTAATCCTGATGGTCGAAGGTGATTGGTTTTAACAACCATTGGCGAGACTCCTTTGGGATAGGCCGTATGGCGCGTATCTCTATTGGTGCCATTCTGTTCCTCACGTGAAGTAAGTTTACTATTTTGACTTCTTGTGGGAAATCCTTTTGTTTCCTGGTGCTCTGCTTGTGGGGTTCGTCATTGTCCTCACTTGGTGTGTCGATCCCCTTTTGTTCGGCGTTGAGTTTGCCGGATTGCTTGAAAACCCAACAATCTCTATGGGTATGGTTCGCAGGCTTCCCGGGAGTACTGTGTATTTGACATATCTTGTCCAAGATTTTGTTTAAGTTGGATAGCTCGTCCCTGTTATCCTTGAGGGGCGGCTTTCTCTGATTCTGCCGCGAGCTTTTGAATCCGGCGTTGACCGCCATGCTCTTTGGGTTGTTTCCCTTATTCCGGCGCTGGTCCTTGCTGCGTCGGGGTTTTCCGTTTCCATCCCTAACTTTGGATGTACTTGGGTCGCTGGTGCTACATCTTTCCAACCAGCTATCCTCTCCTGCGCAAAAGCGGGTCATGAGGCTTGTTAATGCGTCCATTGTTCTTGGATTTTCTTGGCCGAGGTGTCTGGCGAGCCATTCGTCTCGAACGTTATGCTTAAAAGCTGCTAGGGCTTCAGCGTCCGGACAGTCGACTATCTGATTCTTTTTAGTAAGAAATTTGTTCCAGAATTTCCGGGCTGACTCTCCGGGCTGTTGAGTTATGTGATTGAGATCGTCTGCATCCGGAGGGCGGACATAGGTCCCTTGAAAATTTGCCCGAAAAGCATCCTCAAGCTCTTCCCGACTTCCAATGGTGTTTTCAGGAAGGCTTTTGAGCCAATGCCGGGCTGGCCCTTTAAGCTTGAGGGGTAAGTATTTTATGGCGTGGAGGTCATCTCCTCTGGCCATGTGTATGTGGAGGATATAATCCTTGATCCAGACACCAGGGTCTGTTCTTCCGTCGTACACCTCTATGTTTACGGGCTTGAATCCCGCTGGAAATTCATGGTCCAGCACCTCATCGGTGAAACATAGGGGGTGTGCGGCACCCCTGTATTTGGGTGTGCCGTGATGTTCGGATATTTGTTGTGTTGCATTGGTTACTAGAGCTTGCTTTCTTGGCCCGTAGATAGATCTGGCTGGGCCATCTTTTTGATGCGGATCCTTTGGGGGATCGCGTGCCGGCTTGTGTGCGGCGCCGCTTGCCGCTCCATGCTGGCCATGCGGTCGTCTATCCGACCGGGTGGCTTTCCTATTTTTTGACTACGGGAGCTCTAAGGCCTCCTCGTCAAATTCAGGCAGTAGCTTTCGCTTTGGATAGCTTTTTGTGTGGCGACTGCCGCCATATTTGTCTGCGATGTTGCGTACTTTGCTCCATCTGAGTGCATCTTCCGTAGTTTTGAGCTTCCGCTTCTGCTTTTTCAGGCTACGCGCAGTGGCGACGAGCCTTTTGTGGAGGTTCTTCTGCTCCATGAGCCTATCCGGCGTAAGGTCGTCCGGACTGTTGTTTTCGCCGGGGAAGGGGTGTTCGGTTTGTTTATCCAAGTTGCCCTGTTCGGACGGTTGCTCGAAGGCATGTTCATCGTCCGTCGGCTCGTCCTGCTCTATGGCTGGGTCTGTATGGCTGTTGTCTCTGTCGAGGCAGGGCTTGGAGCGGCGCTTACGTCGCCGCTTTGATTGCTTTTCGAGTGAATGATCCCTCGTTGCATCCCTGTGTTCCTTGTCGTCGCTTCCTTTGGGTGTGTCCACCATGTATACATCATGAGATGAGGTGGCTGTCCAGTGCCTTATAGGCGTTGGTTCATGTTCATCTCCTACATCGTCGTCCATACCGTCGATGTCTTCGGAGTCGAAGTCGAGCACGTCGTTTAAATTATCGACAGTGGCTACAAAGTGGGTGGTGGGTGGGCTTTGAATTTCTTCATCATCCGCATCCCAACCTTGTTGACCATAGTACGGCCAGGGCTCTCCTGGTAAAGAGAGAGACTTTAGTGGATTCAGAATATCGCCGAAGGGAGAATGCTGAAAGATGTCCGCGGCGGTGAACTCCATGATCAGCGCCCAATCGGGTTCGATCGGTAGGGGCGCGGAGGGCTCGGAGTCTGGAGAGGAGTCCAGCTCCTTGGACTCACGGGCTTCGCAGAGAATAGCGCTGGTGTTTGGCTCGATCGTCGTAGAGATTGCAGCCCCCGAGGTGGTGTCCAACCACCCATCCTCGATTGGCGCAGTTGGCTCTGAATTAAGGGTCGGAGCTGATGCGGGTGCGGCCTCCAGGGCACTATTCGGCGGCAGAGCTAGATCATGCCCATCGTGACAGTGCAGCGCGCTCGGCTGCGGCTCGAATCCGTCAAAGATCAAGTCTCCGCGGAGGTCCGCTGTGTAGTTTAAACTTCCAAATCTGACCTGACGGCCAGGGGCGTAGCTTTCGATCTGCTCCAGATGGCCAAGCGAATTGGCCCGCAGTGCAAAGCCGCCAAATACAAAGATCTGTCTGGGGAGAAAAGTCTCACCATGGATCGCATCACTGTTGATGATCGGAGAAGCCATCAGGCCTAAAAGTGACGACACAGAGGAACTCTCAATGAAAGCACCAATGTCGGTGTCAAAACCGGCGGATCTCGGGTAGGGGGTCCCGAACTGTGCGTCTAAGGCGGATGGTAACAGGAGGCAGGGGACACGATGTTTTACCCAGGTTCGGGCCCTCTTGATGGAGGTAAAACCCTATGTCCCGCTTGATTAATATTAATGATATGGGTAGTACAAGAGTAGATCTACCACGAGATCAAGGAGGCTAAACCCTAGAAGCTAGCCTATGGTATGATTGTTGTTGGTCCTACGGACTAAAACCCTCCGGTTTATATAGACACCGGAGAGGGCTAGGGTTACATAGAGTCGGTTACAATGGTAGGAGATCTACATATCCGTATCGCCAGGCTTGCCTTCCACGCCAAGGAAAGTCCCTTCCGGACACGGGACGAAGTCTTCAATCTTGTATCTTCATAGTCCAGGAGTCCGGCCAAAGGTATAGTCTGGCTATCCGGACACCCCCTAATCCAGGACTCCCTCAATGTCTTCAATCAATGAAGACTTATGTTCTGAGTGTGAATGCGTTAACGTGGAATTTGACTTCGGAGCACCACGATAATTGTGCACCGTGTCTGGGTCTAATACTTCCTATACGGTGGGTAACGCCACCAAATCCTTCCCTTAAAAGTCTTTTTCTCATGGCGTTACATTTGCAAAGTCTTCGCATTTTGTTTGTCTTCAATGTTAACATGGCCTCATGTTTATCTTCAATGTACTGATTTAGTTTCTGTCCTCTACAACATTCACTTATAGCTATGTCTTCACATTGAATCTTTTGAACTAAGTGAATGTGATCGGACCCTAACCTTTCTATGCTCCTGTCTCAAGTCTATCTATCCAAATCATATGCATTCTATTGAAACTGTCGAATGTCTTCGTTGTGTCCTTGTCAGCAGGAGATACAGAGACAAACATTAAATCCATTTTTAAATGCTCAATCCTTTTGCCTGAAACCCGGAGAAATGGGAACGACCACCCGACAATCCAGGCGTGCGTGGGAACGTGGAACAACCTCCAATGTGTTGCATGATCACCACGTGTCCTTCAGATGTGAACCGCCAGGGGCACCTGCGTAATAACGTTGTGTCGTCCCTATCTCTATAAATACATGCCTCACCCTAGTCATTATCTCTTCTTCCACTCTCGCACAAACCCTAGCGCCACCGCTAGCCCTCGACGACGCCGGCGACGAAGCGCTTAGCTGCCGCGACCTCACCGACGTCGTCCTCACGCCGGCCGCGGACATCGTCTTCTCCGCCGTCACCATAGGTGTCCTCCGTCGCCAAGTTAGGGCACGGAATATCGAACTGCTCGGCCTCCTCTCCCACTCCGTCTAGCAGTTCCTTGTGTGGTAAATAAAACCTCTTTTACAGTATTTTTGATCCGATAGATTCATCCTTTACAACCACAAGTGGTTTCTGTTCCCACAAGTTGGATCTATCTCATTCTGCATCTCATAGCATGCCTAGTATGTTCACTTATGCTTCACAAAGTAGTTAGATTCCTCACTTGTACTTATTTGTGGATTCGTACAAATCTGGAACCCACTCTCTACATATGAGTGAATGTCTTCGCACTATGAGGTCAATGTCTTCTAAACTGATTTATCTTCAAAATCTTCTGAGAATGCATATGACCTCTTCCCCTTCCCTCGCACCTTTAATGATGTCACAGGTACATGTCCGTGGGAGAATCCCTTGGTTCTCATAGTCTGCATTCATTTGCACAGTTCTTACAGCATCATATAAACTCTCCTGAAGCCAGTTCTTGTCTGACCAGTAGACGGAAGACTTTGACAGTGTTGAAGCCTTTCAGTCTAAACTTCATGGCAACAGAGAAATCAGTCAGGAAGGGCGGCAGACAGCGCCGTGGAAACATTTCTAAGGACCTGCCACCGGATCTCTATGAGCTATACAAGTCAGATCCAGAAGAGACCTATGGAGAATGCAAGAACCGAATCCAATGGATTCGAAGACATTGGGCAGAGGAATGGTTCAAGTACAGATTTGTCACGGAAGAATATGCTGAGAAGAGTGCCATCAAGGGCCTCTGGGGAGATATTATATACAAAGGTCTTCAGCCCAAATCACAGTCCGAAACTATTGCTCAAGGCTTCTACCCCTGCATGCTTCGTGGACCCCAGCCTGCTAATGCCGACCCATCCTCTCTGTTATGGTGTCGAGAAGATAATCTCTTCAAGCGCAACTATTAGTTTGCAAAGAACTCGGCCAAGGAAAACAAGAAGTCTTTGGGATTAGACTTCAACCCAGGCCCCTCTGCACCACGAGTTGACGGCACACGTGAAGCTGAACCCGATCTTGTTGGGCCCTTCTACAACTTAGAAGGTCTCATTACTCACATAATGGTTCAAGGGGCAGACGTGGATCAACCTGCAAATGACGCTGATTCTGACGAAGCGCCTGCACCACCGAAGCCTGTGAAGCAAATGAAATCCAAGGCTTCAAAGCCCTCTTCAGCACCAAAGGCTTCAAAGCCCTCATCTGCACCAAAGGTTTCACGGGCGAAGCCTCTGGCCACTGCACCTCCTGAAGCCAGTGTGCAGTCTAAAGATCTCTCACGCATCTCCAAGCCTGCCAAAGTGAAAAAGCCCATGCAACCCACTGGTCAAGCACTGACTCCTGCTGCTGTCTTGAGAAACGAGAATGATGCCATTGATCTGTCCAGCGATGACGATCTTGGCGATGACGCTCTTGAGCAGTTGATCAAGAGCAAGCAAGAGGCGGAAATCTTCAATGACCTTCCTCTCTTTGATGTGGAAATCTTAAACAAGTTCATTGATGAGTGGTTTGACAGCCCAAATGTCAGCTTTGATGATCTTCAGCTTCCCATTGGCCTCAGCATCGCCTTCCACGGAGCCATTGCTCCTGAGCTGGCTCTAGCTTAGAAAATTGTTGAGCCAAAGCATAAGATTGATTATGAAAAGGCTCAGTTCAAGAAGCACATGGCCAAGCTCAATGTTGAAGACATTCAAAATTTCAAGGTCATGATGCATGAGCTCAAGGAAGCATTCCACAAGAAACGCGAAGAAGCAAAAGGTTCTCGTGAGCGCATGAAGGATCTTGCTGCCAAATGTGTTCAGGGATACAATGAAGCTGAAAAGCGCAAGGCCTTGGGGCGACCAGGCATCGACCCACGAATGGCTGCCAAGAAGAAGAAGAAGCCAGATGTGGTAGAACACGAAGCATCAAGGCAGGAAGAACATCACATTGTCTTCCCAGCCAGTATGACAGGCTCGAAGCCTAAGGTCCCCACAATGGCTTCAGAACTGAAGAAAACAAGGGCGGCTGAAGCCGAAGCCAGAAAGCGCAAGACCAAAGCCACCACTGATGATGCTCCCCCAACCAAGAAACGGAAAACCAAGAAGAAAGACTGGTCTGCTCCCACAAAGCCCCTTGATGTCAAGCCAATCTCAGTGGCTCGTCCTGTGTCTGAACATCGAGAGCGCCAGTTGATAGTTCATGAGCCTGCTTCCACAGAGGCTCCTGAAGCTGAAGACAATCCAGCTGTTGACCCCACCGCAGCTGAAGACATTGGTCCTCACAACAATATTGAAGATGATGAAGTCCTTCCTTAGATCAAGCAAAATTTGGTATCATTGCCTGTGCTCACGCACAGCAAGCTCATCAGCATTGGTCGTCCTCTGACACCAACTACTCAGGATGCATCGTGGGCTGACCACCCACAACAACAAGACACCCCAAGTTCTCCCCAACCACAAGTACAAGATGATGATGACTTTGAGGCCCAGCCAACTCCATCTCCACAGGCGTCGCCAGCGTTACGCAGGCTTCGCAAAGGATCAAGGCCCCAAGTCACTCCAACTGTGAACGTTTTTGAGTCTGAAGCCAAAACGACTGAAGATATTCCGGCTGCATCAGCCGATGAAGAAGAACCACGTGATGAAGACAGAGTTGCTACACCACCAACAATTCCTGAAGTCGTTCTCGAGGAGAATGTGTCCGACCCTCCAGCTCCTGAAGTGGAGGTTACCCATATCGAGGCAGCCACCAACATCAACACTGAAGCCAATGACGTTGTCATGGCTGAAGCTAATGTGGCGCCTGAAGCTAATGTGGTGCCAGAAGTGCAAGCACCTGAAGCCAATGTGGCCCCTGAAGCCAATGCTGCACCAGATGTAATCATTCCTCCTGAAGCTATTGTGCCACTTGTAGCCCATGTCAACGACAATGCCAATGCTCTTGTACCCCCTCCAAAACCTCATACTGTTGATCTGGCATTTGATTGTGGTCAGCCTGTAATGGTCCGATAGCCCATTCTGGTTCCTCCACCTACTACGGGTCCATAATTTGACTATCATGTCGAGCATAGGCCTCAAGTCCAGAAGCCCAAGCCAAGACTTCCAAGATTCCCAGGCACTGCAACCTCTTGTGGGGTCTTCAATGTGAATGGCTTCGTGGCACATAACACCTTCTTCAACAGCGCCAAGAACCCTTACTCCAAACCTCGCATTTCATTGGATCGGTTCTGGAGCTATCAGCAGTGTAGCTACTATTCATGTGTCTTATACAATCAAGGGTGCATATTTCCACATATGCGTCTCGACGCTGAAGCTATAGCTGGCATGCCCTGTCTAGAAGAAGCATTGGATTGCTTCAGAGACGCTGGACTCCTGCAGTTTGTCACAGACAAGGAACACTGGAATGAAGAGCTTTTGTTACAGTTCTATGCAACTCTTCACATTCAAGGCTACAACAGGGATCCAAAGACTTGGGTCCTTGAGTGGATGACAGGCAATGTCCATCATGAAGCCAAAGCTCTTGATATCATTGAGCTCACAGGCCTTCCCACTCCTGGTGAATATGAAAGTGCGTTATATCGACTAGAGGGGGGTGAATAGGCGATTTTTATGAAAGTCTTCGAACCTATTACCCTGCAGCGGAAGGTAGACTACACTAGGCAAGCCATAGTCAAGTATTCAATAGATTGAAAGCACAATGACTAATAGCAGCAATGTAGTAAGGATCAGGTAGGAAGATATTGTGAAGCCACATAGAACACGCAGTCACTCAGTGAAGACAAAAGATAGTGCGAACATACAATGACTTCACAAGGAGTAACAGTAAGTAAAGGGAAGGGAAGATGAAACCAGTGACTCGCTGAAGACAATGATTTGTTGGACCAGTTCCAGTTGCTGTGACAACTGTACGTCTGGTTAGGGCGGCTAGGTATTTAAACCTTAGACACATAGTCCCGGACACCCAGTCCTGAACACGCAGCTCAGGACACCCAGTCCTCACCGTATTCCCCTTGAGCTAAGGTCACATAGACCTCGCCCAATCACTCTGGTAAGTCTTCATGGTAGACTCCCAAACCTTCACAGACTTCGTTCACTGGCAATCCACGATGTCTCTTGGATGCTCAGAACGCGGCGCCTAACCGACTGGAGGATGCACAGTCCTCAAGTGTAATAAGTCTTCAGATCACACAGACAAGAAGACTTAAGTGATGCCTAATTCTCTTTGGCTCTGGGTGGTTAGGGCTTTATCCTCGCAAGGAATTCTCTCTCAAAGGCTTCGAGGTGGGTTGCTCTCAAACGACAAAAGTCATACTCTGAATCTGAGCAGCCAACCGTTTATGGTTGTAGGGGGTGGGCTATTTATAGCCACTTGGCAACCCGACCTGATTTGTCTGAAATGACCCTGGGTTACTAAGGAACTGACACGTGTTCCAACGGTCAGATTTCAAACACACACGGCAACTTTACTTGGGCTACAAGCAAAGCTGACTTATCCAGCTCTGGATAAGATTTGCTCTCATAGTCTTTGCTCGAAGACATAGGATTTTGGTTAAGCATCACTTCAGTCATTCTGACTGGTTCACTTGGACCCCACTTAACAGTACGGTGGTTCCTATGACTCAACACAGAAGAAAGAGAACTACGAAAGATCTAAGTCTTCGAGCTCCATAGGCTTCATGTGGTGTCTTCTCTTGTCATAGTCTTCAATGTGAAAATCTTCATATACCACCTTTGACTTCAATGTCTTCATACATTTTTAGGGGTCATCTCTGGTAGGAAAACCGAATCAATGAGGGACTTCTACCTGTGTTATCCTGCAATTCTCACAAACACATTAGTCCCTCAACTAGGTTTGTCGTCAATACTCCAAAACCAACTAGGGGTGGCACTAGATGCACTTACAATCTCCCCCTTTTTGGTGATTGATGACAAACTAGTTGAATTTTTCAACGGGGAATATAATCTGTGAAATTGTAAAGGATAAGGAATTGTCTTCATAAGTTGCAAGGGCTCCCCCTGAAGATGTGCATATAAGTAATTTGCTTTTGGAATGCAAATGCACATGGCAGGTTGTACTTGTGGAGATGCACTTCAACTTATGATGACAATCCACTATGCATGTGAAAGTATATGAAGATAATGACATGCATAATGGAAAATGGACGTCTGCAGAATGATCTAAGTGCGTAATTTATCGTTGCACATGCGGAATTTATCATCGCAACACAAGGTGGCAGATAAGTACCAGACGACCATCGAGTTTAAGTGTTACAACTCAAAGAACCAAATGTAGCAAAACGAGAGTTGTAAGCACGAAGCAAAATATAAAGCACCCGCCCATATGGACCCGCTTGAAGACTATCAACCTCATATGCTTCTCCCCCTTTTGTCAGTAAGGACCAAAAAGGTTTGAAGACATAGAGCATCTACTCGTTCCCATGAGGAGTAGGTGAAGCAGCAGGGTCATTGGTGGTGTTTGGCGGTGCTGAAGAGCTTGGAGCAGAGTCGAAGCATGCTGAAGGAGGTGGCGGTGAAGTAGCATCGTCTTCATCGTCGATTACTCTGGCATTCACAGTTGCAGCAGAGGAAGAGAACTCAAAGTCTTCAAGGGATGGAGTTCATTGCAGCACTGCCCTTCGAGGAGGTGTGGAGTCAAACTTGAATCGCTCAGTGAAGCCATCCTCTTGAAGATCATCTTCAGAACACATCAGCGTTAGCCCTTTCCATGTGCGGCGAGAGGTTTCATGGGCAACAAAAGCATTCTTGGTGGCAAGATTGCGAATGCGATTAACATCCAGCAAGAGGCTTTGCATCTGACGCTTCAGCCAGTCATGATGCCTATCCTGTTTCTGATGAAGAGCCACAAGAAGCTCTCGGTCGTTGAGAACACGAGTGCGCTTCTTGGGTCGTGGAGCAGTTGTACTGTCAGTGGCTTCAGTGAGAGCAGGATGCGGTGCACGTGTAGTGCCAGCCAAGGGATACACACGAGTTACGGCTTCCACGCCTTCAACATTCTGAGTAAACTTTGATGCTCTGCATTCTGAAGACTGAGAGGTTCCTTGGCAGGCTCAGGATAGATGGCTTCAATAGACATATCCACATCAGGCAAAAAGATCCGATGGTTGCGGGCCGAGGGCTGATATGAGATAGCGGAGTGAAGTTTGATCAGTCGCATCACCCAAGGGGCGTAGAACTTCAAACCAAACAGATCAGAGCCAGATGCAGCAAGTTGGCGAATGAAGAAATCCTGTGTATTGAAGCATTTTCAATGAAGAATGTAGAAGACCAAAGTCTTCATTGCACCTTCCAGCTTGGCATGGGGAGAATGTCCTTTGATTGGCCAAAGAGTTCGCCTTATGATGTGATAAATGGTTCTTGGCAGATACTCAAGGTCTTCAACGAAGAACTCCATGGGATAAGCAGCATCTTGGGGCAATGGCTTCATCATACTGAGCATCTGACTCATATTAGGTTCAGTCTTCTGAAACATGCTCTCAATAGCTTCACTATGAAGCTGACAGCCATGCTCGTAGAGATCGCCAGGAGTGGGCAAACCAGTGAGCTCAATGATGTCAAAGGCTTTGGCTTCATGATGAACGTTTCCTATCATCCACTCCAGGACCCAAGTCTTCGAATCTCTGCTATACCCGCGGATGTGAAGTGTGGCATAGAATTGGAGCAGCAACTCTTCATTCCAATGCTCTTGGTCAGTGACGAACGGCAGCAGTCCAACCTCTTTGAAGCAATCCATAGCTTCTTCCAGACAGGGCAGACCAGCTATTGCTTCAATGTCAAGGCGCTTGTGTGGGAAGATGCGACCTTGGTTGTAAAGAAGGCATGAGTAATAGCTTCACTGCGGATAACTCCAGAACCGATCAGATGATATTCTTTCCCTGGAGTAGGGGTTCCTGGAGCTGTTGAAGAATGTGTTGTCTGCTCTGAAGCCATTGATATTGAAGGGGCCATGTGCTGATGCAGGACCTGGGAACCTTGGCAATCTTGGAATTGGCTTCTGTACCTGAGGCCTGTGCTCAACATGATAGTCGAACTGGGGACCGGCAGCAGACTCAGGAACAGAAGTGGCGGGATCAGTGGCTTCGCTGACTTCTGGTGCTTTTGTTGGTGAGGGCTCCACATTAGCTTCAGCCATGACAGCGTCAGTGGCTTCAGTGGTGTTGGTGGTGGCAGCCTCAAGATGTTCATCCTCCACTTGACGAGTAGGAGGATCGGTCACGATCACGTTCTCCTCGAGAACTGCTTCTTGGTGGGACAGGGAGTGGCAACTTGTGGGACTTCTTCTTCCACGGCTGATGCAGCCGGATTGTCTTCAGCAGAGACTTGAGGCCTTGGACCTTTGCGAAGCCTGCGCAATGCGGGTGATGCCTGTGGAGTTGCTGTTGGCTGGGCCTCAAGGTCTTCATTCTCTTGTGGGTGATCCGCCCATGAAGCATCATGTGCAATTGGCGTCAGTGGACGACCAATGCTGATGAGTTCGCTGTGTGTTAGCACAGGCGATGATACCTGTTGGTGTTCTAGCTGAGGAAGGGTTGCATCATCTTCAACATGGTCATGATGACCAATGTCTTCAGCAGCGATGGGATCAGCTGCTGGAAAGTCTTCAGCTTCATGAGCCTCTGTGAAAGTAGGCTCGTGGACAGTCAGTTGACGTTCTTGTGGATCGACGTCGGGGTGAACCATGGAAATGGGTTCGACAATCAAGGGCTCTGTGGGAGCAGCCCGTTCCTTCTTGGTCATTCTTTTCTTCTTGGCGGGGGCAGTAGCAGAGGCTTCAGGATGTTATCTCTTCCTTGCTTCAGCCTTAGCAGTCCTGGTCTTCTTCAGTTCTGAAGCGGTTGACCTGACCTTTGGCTTCGGACCAGTCATGCTAGTTGGGAAGACAAGGGGATCTGCCTCACTTGGTGCTTCAGGTTCAGCCATAGCGGGCTTCTTCTGCTTCTTGGCAGCCATCCTGGGGTCGATGCCAGGACGCCCAAGGGCCTTGCGCTTCTCAGCCTCATTGTAGGCTTGCACACACCTATCAGCCAGGACCTTCATGCGCTCACGAGAACCCTGAGCTTCTGCACGTTTCTTTAGAAAGGCTTCCTTGAGCTCGTGCAGCATAATCTTGAAATTCTACACATCTTGCACGCTGAGCTTGGCCATATGCTTCTTGAACTAAGATTTCTCAAAGTCAATCTTCTGCTTCAGTTCAACAATGCGCTGGGCGATAGCTAACTCTGAAGCAATGGCGCCATGGAAGGCGACACTGAGACCAATGGGTAGTTGGAGATCGTCGAAGCTGATGTTTGGCGTGTCAAACCATTCATCAATGAAGTTGTGGATGATTGTTACATCAAAGAGAGACAGATCATTGAAGATTTCTGCTTCTTCTTTGCTCTTGGTGAGTTGCTCAAGAGCGTCATCTGCAAGATCTTCATCACTTGACAGATCAATGGCATCATTACGCAGAATGGCAGAAGCTGTTAGCTCTTGGCCGGTGTGTGGCAGAGGCATCTTGACCTTCTGGGGCTTGGAGATGCGTGGTAAATCTTCAGACTGCACACTGTCTTCAGGAGGTGCAGTTGCCAGTGGCTTCGCCCGTGAGATTTTTGGTGAAGGGGCAGGCTTTGAAGCTTTAGGCTTCTTCAACTTCTTTGGCTTCGGCGCTGCAGGCGCTTCATCTGATTCAGCGTCAACTGCAGGCTCATTCACTGCAGTCCCTTGAACCAAGATATGGGTGATGAGACCTTCAAGGTTGTAGAAAGGACCGGCGATATTGGGTTCTGCACCTCGTGTGCCATCAGCCCTTGGAGCTGAGGGACCAGGGTTGAAGTCTAGTCCCAATGTCTTCTTGTTTTGCTTCACTGAGTTTTGGGCAAACTGGAAGTTGCGCTTGAACAGAATGTCATCACGACACCATAGTAGTGACGATGGGTGTGCATCAACAGGCTGTGGCCCATGGACCATGCAGGGATAGAAGCCTTGTTCAATGGCTTCATCTCTGGACCTGGGTTGAAGATTCTTGTATAGGATGTCTCCCCACGGTCTCTTGATGGCATTTTTCTCAGCATATTCCTGGGTTACAAATCGGTATTTGAACCATTGTTCTGCCCTATATCTTCGAATCCATTGGATTCGGGTCTTGCGCTGATTGTAATCCTCTTTAGGATCTGTCTTGTACAGTTCTGAGAGGTCATCTGGCAGATCTCTAGATGTTTCTCCACGACGCTTTCTGCCACCCTTCCTTGCTGATTTCTCTGAAGCCATGAACTTTAAACTGAAAGGCTTCAACACGTTCAAAGGCTTCAAAGATTTTCGCTTGCTGGACAAACAGGAACTTGCTTCGGGAGAATTTATATGATGCTGTAAGAATTCTGCAAATGAATGCAGACTATGAGAACCAAGGGATTCTCCCACGGACATGTACCTGTGACAGCATTAAGGTGCGAGGGAAGGGGAAGAGGTCATATGCATTCTCAGAAGATTTTGAATATAAATCAGTTTAGAAGACATTGACCTCATCATGCGAAGACATTGACTCATAGATAAGGAGTTGGTTCCAGATTTGTACGAATCTAGAGATCAGTACAAGTGAGGAATCTAACTACTTTGTGAAGCATAGGTGAATATACTAGGCATGTTATGAGATGCAGTATGAGAGAGATCTAACTTGTGTGAATAGAAACTGCTTGTGGTAGAGAGTGACAAAGCCATAGGATCAACGGTGTCGTAAAAAGGAAGTTTTATTTACCACACTAAGACCTACTAGACAGAGTGGAAGATGAGGCCGAGCAGTTCGATCTTTCGTGCCCTAACTTGGCGACGGAGGACACCTACGGCGACGGCGGAGAGGACGATGTCTGCGGTCGGCGTGAAGACGGCGTTGGAGAGGTTGCGGCAGCGAAGCGCTTCGTCGCCGACGTCGTCGAGGGCTAGCGGTGGCTCTAGGGTTCGTGCGAGAGTGGAAGAAGAGATAATGACCATCGTGAAGTGTGTATTTATAGGTACAGGGGCGGCACTGCGTTATTACACAGGTGCCCCTAGCGATTCGCATCTGAGGAACACGTGGCCATCATGCAGAATTTTGGGGTTTGTTCCACGTCCCACGCACGCCTGGATTGTCGGGTGGTCGTTCCTACTTCTCCGGGTTTCATGTGGAGGAATGAGCATTGAAGGTGGACTTAAGGTTTGTCTTTGTATCTTCTGCTGACAAGGACGCAGAGAAGACATTTGACAGTTTCAATAGAATGCATATGATTTGGAGAGATGGAGTTTGAGATAGATAGCATAGAGAGGTTAGGGTCCGATCACATTCACTTAGTTCAAAAGATTCAACAAGAAGACATAGCTATAAGTGAATGCTATAGAGGACAGAACACTAGTATATATATATAATCAACATAGTGAAGATAATCATGAAGACATGTTGAGATTGAAGCCAAACCAAATGTGAAGACATAGCAAGGTAACGCCATGAGTGAAACACTTCAAAATAGAACATTTGGTGGTGGCGTTACCCACCATATAGGAAGTATTAGACCCAGACACGGTGCACAATTATCGTGGCCCTCCGAAGTCAAATTCCACATTAATGTATTCACACTTAAAATGTATGTCTTCATTGATTGAAGATATACTTTACTTCGTGTGTTGCACATCTAAGTCATCAATATGCATAAGGGTTAGGATGTGTGCCTGATCACAGGACATTTGAGGATTCCAGGATATTTAGATCACACCGTAACTTGCAAAATCTCTTCTCATCCAAGGGCTTGGTGAAGATATCTGCCAATTGCTCTTCAGTGTTGACGTGTATGATATCAATATCTTCCTTCACAACATGATCTCTGAGAAAGTGATGACGAATTTCAATGTGCTTTGTCTTCGAGTGCTGAACTGGGTTGTTGACAATCTTGATGGCGCTTTCGTTGTCGCAGTAGAGTGGCACTTGCTTCAGATGAATGCCATAGTCTTTGAGCATTTGCTTCATCCACAGAAGCTGAGCGCAGCAAGATCCAGCAGCAATGTATTCAGATTCAGCAGTGGAGAGAGATACACAGTTCTGCTTCTTTGAAGACCAACATACAAGTGATCGTCCCAGAAAGTGACATGTGCCTGATGTAGACTTGCGATCACCTTTGTCACCAGCATAATCAGCATCCGAGAATCCAACCAGATCAAACTCTGAGCCCTTTGGATACCATAATCCTAGAGTTGGGGTGTGAGCCAAATATCGAAGAATTCTCTTCACAGCTAAGTGATGCGACTCCTTTGGTGCCGCTTGAAATCGAGCACACATGCAAACACTAAGCATAATATCTGGCCTAGATGCACATAGATAAAGTAAAGAACCAATCATGGAGCGGTATACCTTTTGATCGAACTCTTTACCATTGTCATCAGGACCCATATGATGCTTGGCTGGCATTGGCGTCGTGAAGCCTTTGCAGTCTTGCATACCGAACTTCTTCAGGCAATCTTTGAGATACTTATCTTGAGATATGAAGATGCCGTTGCGTTGCTGTCGTATTTGAAGACCGAGAAAGAACTTCAGCTCTCCCATCATAGACATTTGATATTGCTCTTGCATCATATATCCAAACTCTTCACTGTACTTCTGATTGGTGCAGCCGAAGATAATGTCATCCACATATATTTGGCACACAAATAGTTCACCATCATATGTCTTCGTGAAGAGAGTGGGGTCGAGAGAACCAGGTATGAAGCCTTTGCTCTTCAGGAAGTATTTGAGTGTGTCATACCAGGCCCGAGGGGCTTGTTTGAGGCCATACAGTGCCTTGTTGAGCTTGTATACCATGTCAGGATGTTTTGGATCTTCAAAGCCAGGAGGTTGTGCAACATACACTTCTTCTTCAATCTTGCCATTGAGGAAGGCGCTCTTCACATCCATTTGATAAAGAAGTATGTTGTGATAATTTCCATAGGCCAGCAGTATGCGTATGGCTTCAAGTCTAGCCACAGGAGCAAATGTTTCATCGAAGTCAATGCCTTCCACTTGAGTATATCCTTGAGCAACGAGACGAGCTTTGTTTCTGACAACTTGACCATGCTCATCTTGCTTGTTGCGGTATATCCATTTGGTGCCTATTATGTTGTGCTTCCGAGGATCGGGACGCTTGACCAGTTCCCATACATTATTCAGCTCAAACTGTTGAAGCTTGTCTTGCATAGCTTGAATCCATTCAGGTTCCATGAAGGCTTCTTCAACTTTCTTGGTTCTGTTATTGAGACGAATGCGAAGTGCCCACAGAAATTTGCTAGTTGAGTTGCCCTTGAACGAGTGAGTGGACCGGGTGCATTGATGCTATCAATTATTCTTTCAATCTGCACTTCATTGGCAACGCGAGGATGTACAGGCGAAGATTTTGCTCTTGTTGATCATTGTCATTGTTAGAAGGAATGTCTTCAGGCTGAGCATTGTCTTCATGTTGATCAGGTGCTGAGATGATAAGTTCTTCTTCAGGATGAGCTTTAGAAGGTATAATTTCTCCAGTTCCCATTAGCTTGATTGATTCACTGGATGGAACTTCATCTAGCACATTTGGCAGTTGCTCTCTTTGTGAACCGTTGATCTCATTGAACCGCACATCCACTGTTTCAACCACTTTGTAATGAAAGAGATTGAAGACTCTGTAGGAGTGCGAATCCTTTCCATATCCAAGCATAAAACCCTCATGTGCTTTTGGTGCAAACTTTGAGGTGTGATGTGGGTCCTTGATCCAACACCTGGCGCCAAATACTCTGAAGTAACTGACATTTGGCTTCTTGCCAGTAAGGAGCTCATAAGATGTCTTGTTCAGAAGCTTGTGAAGATAAACACGATTGATTGTATGGCATGCAGTATCAATGGCTTCAGGCCAAAATTTTCTTGGAGTCTTGTATTCATCTAGCATCATTCTGGCCATCTCAATGAGTGTTCTGTTCTTGCGTTCGACGACCCCATTCTGCTGTGGCATGTACGGGGGTAAGAATTCATGTGTGATGCCCAAGGTATCAAGATATGTATCAAGGCCAGTGTTCTTGAATTCAGTGCCATTTTCACTTCTGATATGCTTTATCTTGGCGCCATAGTTGTTCATTGCTCGATTGGCGAAGCGTCTGAAGACATCCTGCACTTCAGTCTTGTAAAGGATTATGTGCACCCAAGTATATCTAGAATAATCATCAACAATGACAAAGCCATAGAGACAAGCAGTAGTAGTAAGAGTTGAGTAATGAGTGGGACCAAAAAGATCCATGTGAAGCAGTTCGAAGGGTCAAGTAGTGGTCATGATTGTCTTCGAGGGATGTTTGGCCCTCGTCATCTTTCCTGCCTCACAGGCACCGCATAAGTGATCTTTCTTGAACTTGACGCCCTCGATGCCTATGACATGCTTCTTCTTTGCCAGGGTGTGGAGGTTCCTCATGCCAGCATTCCCAAGCCTCCGATGCCAGAGCCAGCATTCTAAAGCTTTTGCTAGAAGACATACGTCAAGCTGTGGTCCTGCTAAGAAATCTACCACGTACAAATCATCTTTTCGATACCCTTCAAATACTAGAGACTTGTCAGATTCCATTAGAACAAGGCAATGATATTTTCCAAATATTACGATCATGTTTAAATCGCAAAGCATTGAGACAGACATTAAGTTGAAGCCAAGGGATTCAACAAGCATGACTTTATCCTTGTGTTGATCCCTTGAGATTGCAACTCTACCTAGACCCAATACCTTACTTTTACCAGTGTCAGCAAGTATGATGTGGCTCTTGTCGGATGGACGTAAGGTTGAGTCCATAAGAAGGCTTCTTTTGCCAGTCATGTGATTTGTACACCCACTATCAATAATCCATTCTGAAGACGCTGGTGTCGTACCCTACAGTGCAGTTAGGGGGATAGGCTTCACGAAGAGCATTGTGAAGCAAAAACATTTGACGAACCAGTGGGTTATGAAAGCTTAGATCCAGATTAGGACTAATAGGGAGAGTAGCAAGCAGTTCAGGAACGAAGTACATAGTAAGACCATTCGGGCATTTGATCTTGCGCCCTACAAGATGTTTAAGGTCCCCAGCAATAGCGTCAGACGATTTTGGTTTTCTGCTGGAGACCTTTCCCTGCAAAAGAGAGTTAAGCTTTCTTAGCCACCCACATCTTCAAGGGTGGCTTAGAAGCAATAAGTCTAAGTGCAACATCTGAGAACTTTGGCTTTGGAGCCCTAGCAAACAGTCTTGCAGGCGGACAATAGTACTCATAAGAATAAGCAGAATAGTTCTTGGTCTTATGAACATGGCGGTTTGATGAACCGCTCTCATATTCATATGCCTGAGTATGGTTTCCCTGCAAAACATTTGCGTTAGTGTGACTCAGGTGAGTCCTCTGTCTGTATGAAGCCTTTGGACCGTATGAAGCCTTTGGTCTGAGGTTTGTCTTCTTCACGTGAGGTGTCATGATGACATTCACAGGAAGATTCTCCAGACACCTTTTCGGAACCCAGATCTTCTTCATAGGCGGTCCATTCCTGCAGTTAGTACCAATGTACCTGGCAAACACTTCACCATTCTGATTCTTAAACAGTTTATAGTTTGCATCAAGGGATTCATCAATGATAATGGGGTTAGCACAAGTGAAGCCAGATAGATTGGATGGATCTGCTGAAGGTTCCTTTGCAGCAACCCACGTGGTTTTGGGGTACTGCTCAGGTTTCCAGTAAGAGCCATCAGCATTCATTTTCCTTACGAACCCAACACCCTCTTTCCTCGGGTTTCGGTTCAGAATCTGCTTTTTGAGGACATCACATAGTGTTTGATGCCCTTTAAGACTTTTGTACATCCCTGTTTCAAGCAATGTCTTCAACCTAGCATTCTCATCAGCAATAGCAGTGGTATCCTCAGCAGAGGAGTTAGTTACCACATCAACAGTTGAAGATATTGCAATAGTAGTAGCAGTAGAACATTCATCAACAGAAGTAGCATTATCACACTCAATGCATTTAAGACATGGTGGTTCAAATCCTTCCTGAGCGGAACTGATCTGTTTGGCGCGAAGTGACTCGTTTTCCTTTTGAAGATCTTCATGAGCCGCTCTCAATTTCTCAAGATCTTGCTTCCTTTGAAGATAATCATAGGAAAGCTTTTCATGAGTTGTTGAGAGAGTTTCATGACGACTTTCAAGTTCCTCATACTTAACATGAAGATTTTTTATGTCTTCAATTAAGGATTCAGATCGAGTTATTTCAGCACCTAATAGATCATCGCTTCTGTCTAACAGTTTTTGAATATGTTCCATAGCTTTCTGTTGTTCAGTTGCAATTTTAGCAAGTGTTTTGTAGCTGGGTTTTGACCCACAATCAGAGTCATCGTCACTAGATGTTTGATAGTGAGTAGTGCGTGTGTTTACCTTGGCACCGCGTGCCATGAAGCAGTAGGTAGAAGCGGAGTAGTCCTTGTCATTTGCATCGGTGTCAGTGATGAAGTCATTGTCTTCAGTGTTGAAGATGGACTTGGCAACGTATGTTGTAGCCAGACTTGCGACGCCTGAATCGGACTCCTCCTCAGACTCCACCTCCGCCTCCTCAGAAGCGGACTCCTCCTCTGAATCCATTTCCTTGCCAACAAACGCACGTGCCTTGCCAGATGAGCTCTTCTTGTGTGATGAAGACTTTGAGGAAGACTTGAAAGAAGACGTTGAGTATTTCTTCTTCTTCTTGTCGTCAGAGTCATATTCCTTGCTCTTCTTCTTCTTTTTGTTCTCATTGTCCCACTATGGACACTCAGAGATGAAGTGGCCAGGTTTCTTGCACTTGTGACATGTTTTCTTCTTGTAGTCGTGAGCAGAAGCTTCATCATTCCTTGAGCTTGATCGGGAAGACTTTCTGAAACCTTTCTTCTTGGTGAATTTTTGGAACTTCTTCACAAGCATAGCAAGTTCCCTTCCAATGTCTTCAGGATCATCCGAACTGCTGTCAGATTCTTCTTCAGATGAGGAGACAGCTTTTGCCTTCAAGGCACGAGTTCGCCCATAGTTTCGACCGTAGATATCTCTTTTCTCAGAAAGCTGAAACTCATGTGTGTTGAGCCTCTCAAGTATGTCAGACGGATCGAGTGTCTTGAAATCAGGACGTTCTTGAATCATCAAGGCTAGGGTGTCAAACGAACTATCAAGTGATCTCAGTAGTGTCTTGACGACTTCATGTTTGGTGAGCTCAGTAGCACCGAGGGCTTGAAGCTCATTTGTGATGTCAGTGAGTCGGTCAAATGTGAGCTGGACATTCTCATTGTCATTTCGCTTGAAGCGGTTGAAGAGGTTGCGAAGGACACTGATTCTCTGATCTCTCTGGGTTGAGACGCCTTCATTGACCTTGGAGAGCCAGTCCCAGACCAGCTTAGATGTTTCCAAAGCACTCACACGGCCATACTGTCCTTTGGTCAGATGACCACAGATGATATTCTTGGCAGTAGAGTCCAGTTGAATGAACTTCTTGATATCAGCAGCAGTGACACCTTCTCCAGCCTTGGGAACGCCGTTCTTGACGACATACCATAGGTCGACGTCAATGGCTTCAAGATGCATGCGCATCTTATTCTTCCAGTAGGGATATTCAGTTCCATCGAAGACGGGGCACGCAGCGGAGACTTTAATTATCCCTGCAGTCGACATAGCTAAAACTCCAGGTGGTTAAACTGAATCACACAGAACAAGGGAGCACCTTGCTCTGATACCAATTTAAAGTGCATTATATCGACTAGAGGGGGGGTGAATAGGCGATTTTTATGAAAGTCTTCAAAACGTGGAAGTTATGAAGACAAACGATAGAAATAAACCTATTACCCTGCAGCGGAAGGTAGACTACACTAGGCAAGCCATAGTCAAGTATTCAATAGATTGAAAGCACAATGACTAATAGCAGCAATGTAGTAAGGATCAGGTAGGAAGATATTGTGAAGCCACACAGAACACGCAGTCACTCGGTGAAGACAAAAGATAGTGCGAACATACAATGACTTCACAAGGAGTAACAGTAAGTAAAGGGAAGGGAAGATGAAACCAGTGACTCGCTGAAGACAATGATTTGTTGGACCAGTTCCAGTTGCTGTGACAACTGTACGTCTGGTTAGGGCGGCTAGGTATTTAAACCTTAGACACATAGTCCCGGACACCCAGTCCTGAACACGCAGCTCAGGACACCCAGTCCTCACCGTATTCCCCTTGAGCTAAGGTCACATAGACCTCGCCCAATCACTCTGGTAAGTCTTCATGGTAGACTCCCAAACCTTCACAGACTTCGTTCACTGGCAATCCACGATGTCTCTTGGATGCTCAGAACGCGGCGCCTAACCGACTGGAGGATGCACAGTCCTCAAGTGTAATAAGTCTTCAGATCACACAGACAAGAAGACTTAAGTGATGCCTAATTCTCTTTGGCTCTGGGTGGTTAGGGCTTTATCCTCGCAAGGAATTCTCTCTCAAAGGCTTCGAGGTGGGTTGCTCTCAAACGACAAAAGTCATACTCTGAATCTGAGCAGCCAACCGTTTATGGTTGTAGGGGGTGGGCTATTTATAGCCACTTGGCAACCCGACCTGATTTGTCTGAAATGACCCTGGGTTACTAAGGAACTGACACGTGTTCCAACGGTCAGATTTCAAACACACACGGCAACTTTACTTGGGCTACAAGCAAAGCTGACTTATCCAGCTCTGGATAAGATTTGCTCTCATAGTCTTTGCTCGAAGACATAGGATTTTGGTTAAGCATCACTTCAGTCATTCTGACTGGTTCACTTGGACCCCACTTAACAGTACGGTGGTTCCTATGACTCAACACAGAAGAAAGAGAACTACGAAAGATCTAAGTCTTCGAGCTCCATAGGCTTCATGTGGTGTCTTCTCTTGTCATAGTCTTCAATGTGAAAATCTTCATATACCACCTTTGACTTCAATGTCTTCATACATTTTTAGGGGTCATCTCTGGTAGGAAAACCGAATCAATGAGGGACTTCTACCTGTGTTATCCTGCAATTCTCACAAACACATTAGTCCCTCAACTAGGTTTGTCGTCAATACTCCAAAACCAACTAGGGGTGGCACTAGATGCACTTACAGAATACTATGAACCAGGCTGTCAACAACACCAGAATGCTTTGGAGAGCATTTTCCAGAAGCCAGAACCCAACATGAGCCAAATGCTGAGCATGATGAAGCCTTTGCCTCACGACGCTGAATACCATCTGAATTCTTTGTTGAAGACCTAGAGTATCTGCCTCGCACCATTTACCATATCATCAGAAAAACTCTATGGCCTATCAAAGGACATTCATCTGCAGCGAAGCTTGAAGGAGCAATGAAGACTTTGGTTTTCTATATCTTCAATTGCATCAGCTTCAATGCTCAAGACTTCTTCATCAAGCAGTTGGCTGCATCTGGCTCCGACGTTTTTGGTCTGAAGTTTTATACTCCATGGGTAATGCGTCTTATCAAGCTGCACTCTGCCTTCAACTATCATCCGTCTGCGCGCAATCATCTTGTATTCTTGCCAGAGGTTGATCTGTCTGTTGAAGCTATTTACCCAGAGCCTGCTAAGGACCCCATTTATCTTCACAATGCTGATCGTCAAAGCTTCACTCAGCCCATTGAATGAGTTCAGGCAGTCTCGCGTGTTTATCCCTTGGCTAGTAACACACGTGCCCCTCGCGCTCAAACTGACGCCACTAGAAGCAGCATTGCCCAAAGGCCTCGGAAGCGATCTCATGTTCTCAATGACCGAGAGCTTCTCGTCACGCTACATCAGAAACAGGATAAGCATCATAACTGGCTTAAGCGTCAGATGCAAAGCCTCTTGGTGGACGTCAATCACATTCGCAATCTTGCCACCAAGAATGCCTTTGTTACACATGAAACCTGTCAGAGGTCTTGGAAGAGTTTGACATTGCTTAGTGCTGAAGCTGATCTGCAAGACGATGGCTTCACAGAAAGATTCAAGTTTGACTCAACTCCTCCAAGGAATGCTCACTTGCGTCAGACTCCCTCACTTGAAGACTCTGACTATTTGTCCTCAGCTGCGATAGTGAATGCCAGAGTCATCGATGACCAAGATGATGCCACTTCACCACCTCCAACTTCAGCGTGCGTCGACACTGCACCGAGCTCTTCTGCACCACCGGACCTCAACGACGCCCCTGCTGCCTCGCCTGCACCTCATGGGAATGAGTAGAAGCTCTATGTCTTCAAACCTTTTTGGTCATTACTGACAAAAGGGGGAGAAGCATACGAGTTGATAGTCTTCAAGCGGGTCCATATGGGTGGTCACTTTACTTTTTTCTACTTTTGCCAAGTGCTTACAACTCTCACTTTTTGATACATTTGGTTCCTTGAGTTGTAACCCTTAAACTCGATGGTCGTCTGCTACTTATTTGCTATTCTGTGATGCGATGATAAATTCCGCATGTGCGATGATAACTTCCGCGCTTAGGTCATTTTGCAGACGTCCATTTTTCGTCATGCATGTCATTATCTTCGTAATATCAAATCATGCATGATGAATTGTCATCATGAGTTGAAGAGGATCTCCACAAGTACAACCTGCCATGTGCATTTGCATTCCAAAAGCAAATTACTTATATGCACATCTTTAGGGGGAGCCTTTGCCACTTATGAAGACAATACCCTATCCTTTACAATTTCACATATTTTATTCCCTGTTGAAAACTTCAACCAGTTTGTCATCAATCACCAAAAAGGGGGAGATTGTAAGTGCATCTAGTGCCACCCCTAGTTGGTTTTAGAGTATTGACGACAAACCTGGTTGAGGGACTAATATGTTTGTGAGAATTGCAGGATAACACAGGTAGAAGTCCCTCATTGATTCGGTTTTCCTACCAGAGATGACCCCTAAAAATGTATGAAGAGATTGAAGTCAAAGGTGGTATGTGAAGACATTCACATTAAAGACTATGACAAGAAAAGACATCGCGTGAAGACTATGAAGCATGAAGACTTAGTTGTTTCGTTGTTTCGTTTTCTTCTTTGTTGAGTCATAGGAACCACCGTACTGTTAAGTGGGGTCCAAGTGAACTAGTCAGAATGACTGAAGTGATGCTTAACCAAAATCCTATGTCTTCGAGCGAAGACAATGAGAGCAAATCTTATCCAGAGTTGGATAAGTCAGCTTTGCTTGTAGCCCAAGTAAAGTTGCCGTGTGTGTTTGAAATCTGACCATTGGAACACGTGTCAGTTCCTTAGTGACCCAGGGTCATTTCGGACAAATCAGGTCGGGTTGCCTAGTGGCTATAAATAGCCCACCCCTACAACCATAAATGATTGGCTGCTCAGAGTTAGTATATGGCTTTTGTCGTTTGAGAACAACCCACCTCGAAGCCTCTGAGAGAGAATTCCTTGCGAGGACAAAGCCCTAAACACCCAGAGCCAAAGAGTGTTAGGCATCACTGAAGTCTTCCTGTCTATGTGATCTGAAGACTTATTACACTTGAGGACTGTGTATCCTCTAGCCGGTTAGGCATCGCGTTCTGAGCATCCAAGAGTCATTGTGGATCGCCGGTGAACGAAGTCTATGAAGGTTTGGAAGTCTACCTTGAAGACTTACCAGAGTGATTGGGCGAGGACTGGGTGTCCTTAGCTCAAGGGGAATAAGTTGAAGATGCGGTCTTCTGAGTTAAATCTCAGCCTCCTTAACCAGACGTACAGTTGTCACAGCAACTGAAACTGGTCCAACAAATCATTGTCTTCAACGAGCCACTGGTTCTATCCTTCCCATCTCTTTATTTGCAGATTGGTCCTTGTGAAGTCATTGCCTGTTTGCACTATCTATTTGTCTTCACTGTGTGACTGCTTGTTCTGATTGGCTTCATACTATCTTCCATCCTGATCTATACTGCCTAGATGCTATTAATCTTTGTGCTTTCATTTCATTGAATACTTGACTATGGCTTGCTTAGTGTAGTCTACCTTCCGCTGCATGGTTATAGGTTTATCTCTATCGTTTGTCTTTGAAACTTCCATGTTGTGAAGACTTTCATAAAAATCGCCTATTCACCCCCACCCCCCTCTAGTCGATCACTAGCACTTTCACAATCCGTGCTAAATTCTCCTCACGCTTATAGTCAAAATAAAGCGTTTACTAAACATATCGTTGATGCCTTGAGGCAATCTTATGAAGAAAAAACTTGACTTGGAAGTTTCTATCCCTAGAAAACTTTATGATGAGTGGGAACCAACTATTAAAATTAAAATTAAATATCATGAATGCTATGCTTTATGTGATTTGGGTGCTAGTGTTTCCATGATTCCAAATACTTTGTGTGATTTGTTAGGTTTCCGTGATTTTGATGATTGCTCTCTAAACTTGCACCTTGCGGATTCCACTATTAAGAAACCTATGGGAAGAATTAATGATGTTCTTATTGTTGCAAATAGGAATTATGTGCCCGTAGATTTTATTGTTCTTGACCTAGATTGCAATCCTCCATGTCCTATTATTCTTGGTAGACCTTTCCTTAGAACGATTGGTGTAATTATTGATATGAAGGAAGGAACTATTAGATTCCAATTTCCGTTAAGGAAAGGCATGGAACACTTTCCTACAAAGAAAATTAAATTACCTTATGAATCTATTATGAGAGCCACTTATGGATTGCCTACCAAAGATGGCAATACCTAGATCTATTCTTGCTTGTTATGCCTAGCTAGGGGCGTTAAACGATAGCGCTCGTTGGGAGGCAACCCAATTTTATTTTTATCCCTTGCTTTTTGCTGCTGCTTAGTAATAAATAAATTATTTAGCCTCTGTTTTTGGTTGTGTTTTTGTGTTTAATCAGTGTTTGTGCCAAGTAGAACCGTTGGGAAGACTTGGGGAAAGTCTTGTTGAACTTGCTGTAAAAAACAGAAACTTTAGCGCTCACGAGAACTGCTGTCATTCTTATTTGGAAAGTGATATTTAGTTAGTTATTTTTGAAGATGATTAATAGATAAATTCCTCACGTTCAGAAATTTATTTTAGAATTTTTGGGGTTCCAGATATTGCGCTAGCTACAGATTACTACAGACTGTTCTGTTTTTAACAGATTCTATTTTTCGTGTGTTGTTTGCTTATTTTAATGAATCTATGGCTAGTAAAATAGTTTATAAACCATAGAGAAGTTGTAATACAGTAGGTTTAACACCCATATAAATAAAGAATGAGTTCATTACAGTACCTTGATGTGGTCTTTTATTTTCTTTTGCTAACGGAGCTCACGAGATTTTCTACTTTAAGTTTTGTGTTGTGAAGTTTTCAAGTTTTGGGTAAAGATTTGATGGATTATGGAGCAAGGAGTGGCAAGAGCCTAAGCTTGGGGATGCCCATGGCACCCCCAAGATAATCTAAGGACACCTAAAAGCCAAAGCTTGGGGATGCCCCGGAAGGCATCCCGTCTTTCGTCTACTTCTATCGGTAACTTTACTTGAAGCTATATTTTTATTCGCCACATGATATGTGTTTTGCTTGGAGTGTCCTGTATTATTTGAGTCTTTGCTTGTTAGTTTATCACAATCATCCTTGCTGGACACACCTTTTGAGAGAGCCATACATGATTTGGAATTTGTTAGAATACTCTATGTGCTTCGCTTATATCTTTTAAGTTATATAGTTTTGCTCTAGTACTTCACTTATATCTTTTAGAGCACGGTGGTGGATTTGTTTTATAGAAACTATTGATCTCTCATGCTTCACTTAGATTATTTTGAGAGTCTTAATAGCATGGTAATTTGCTTAAAATCCCAATATGCTTGGTATGCAAGATTAATAATAAAACTTTCTTATGAGTGTGTTGAATACTATGATAAGTTTGATACTTGATAATTGTTTTGAGATATAAAGATAGTGATATTAAAGTCATGCTAGTTGAGTAGTTGTGAATTTAAGAAATACTTGTGTTGAAACTTGTGATTCCCGTAGCATGCACGCATGGTGAACCGTTATGTGATGAAGTCGGAGCATGATTTATTTATTGATTGTCTTCCTTATGAGTGGCGGTTGGGGACGAGCGGTGGTCTTTTCCTACCAATCTATCCCCCTAGGAGCATGCACGTAATACTTTGCATTGATAACTTGTAGATTTTTGCAATAAGTATATGAGTTCTTTATGACTAATGTTGAGTCCATGGATTATACGCACTCTCAACCTTCCACCTTTGCTAGCCTCTCTAATACCGCGCACCTTTCGCTGGTATCATACACCCACCATATACCTTCCTCAAAACAGCCACCATACCTACCTATTCTGGCATTTCCATAGCCATTCCGAGATATATTGCCATGCAACTTTCCACCGTTCCGTTTATTATGACACACTCCATCATTGTCATATTTCTTAGCATGATCATGTAGTTGACATAGTATTTGTGGCAAAGCCACCGTTCATGATTCTTTCATACTTGTCACTCATGAGTCATTGCATATCCCGGAACACCGCCGGAGGCATTCATATAGAGTCGTATTTTGTTCTAAGTATCGAGTTGTAATTGTTGAGTTGTAAGAAAAATAGAAGTGTGATGATCATCATTATTAGAGCATTGTCCCAGTGAGGAAAGGACGATGGAGACTATGATTCCCCCATAACTCGGGATGAGACTCCGGACGAAAAATAAAAAATAAAGAAAGAAAAGAGGCCATAAAAAAGAGAAAAGACCCAAATAAAAAAAGGAAAAATGAGAGAAAAAGAGAGAAGGTACAATGTTACTATCCTTTTACCACACTTGTGTTTCAAAGTAGCACCATGATCTTCATAGTAGAGAGTCTCTCACGTTATCACTTTCATATACTAGTGGGAAATTTTCATTATAGAACTTGGCTTGTATATTCCAATGATGGGCTTCCTCAAATTGCCCTAGGTCTTCATGAGCAAGCAAGTTGGATGCACACCCACTTAGTTTCTTTTTGAGCTTTCATATACTTATAGCTCTAGTGCATCTGTTGCATGGCAATCCCTACTCACTCACATTGATATCTATTGATGGGCATCTCCATAGCCCGTTGATACTCCTAGTTGATGTGAGACTATCTTCTCCCTTTTTGTCTTCTCCACAACCACCATTCTATTCCACCTATAGTGCTATATCCATGGCTCACGCTCATGTATTGCATGAAGATTGAAAAAGTTTTGAGAATGTCAAAAGTATGAAACAATTGATTGGCTTGTCATCGGGGTTGTGCATGATTTAAATATTTTGTGTGGTGAAGATAGAGCATAGCCAGACTATATGATTTTGTAGGGATAAATTCTTTAGCCATGTTATTTTGAGAAGACATAATTGCTTTGTTAGTATGCTTAAAGTATTATTATTTTTATGTCAATATGAACTTTTGTCTTGAATCTTTCGGACCTGAATATTCATACCACAATTAAGAAGAATTACATTAAAATTATGCCAAGTAGCACTCCGCATCAAAAATTCTGTTTTTATCATTTACCTACTCGAGGACGAGCATGAATTAAGCTTGGGGATGCTTGATACGTCTCCAACGTATCTATAATTTTTTATTGCTCCATGCTATATTATCTACTGTTTTGGACATTATTGGGCTTTATTATCCACTTTTATATTATTTTTGGGACTAACCTATTAACCGGAGGCCCAACCCAGAATTGCTGTTTTTTTGCCTGTTTTAGGGTTTCAAAGAAAAGGAATATCAAACGGAGTCCAAACGGAATGAAACCTTCGGGAACGTGATTTTTAGGAAGATTATGATCCGGGAGACTTGGACCCCATGTCAAGAAAGAAACGGCCACCGTTTCTTTCTTGACGTAGGGGCCAAGTCTCCCCGATCATAATCTTCCTAAAAATCACGTTCCCGAAGCCACTGTTTCTTTCTTGATGTAGGGTCCAAGTCTCCCAGGTCATAATCTTCCTAAAAATCACGTTCTCGAAGGTTTCATTCTGTTTGGACTCCGTTTGATATTCCTTTTCTTCGAAACCCTAAAACAGGCAAAAAAACAACAATTCTGGGTTGGGCCTCCGGTTAATAGGTTAGTCCCAAAAATAATATAAAAGTGGATAATAAAGCCCAATAATGTCCAAAACAGTAGATAATATAGCATGGAGCAATCAAAAATTATAGATACGTTGGAGACGTATCAGGCCCATGTAGGCCCATTACTTTCCCCCGGGGGGGGGGGGTTCCGGTAACCCCTCGGTACTCCGATAAATAGTCGAAACGTCCTGAAACCATTCTGATGTCCAAATACTATTGTCCAATATATAAATCTTTACCTCTCGACTATTTCGAGACTCCTCGTCATGTCCGTGATCTTATCCGGGACTCCGAACAATCTTCGGTCACCAAAACACATAACTCATAATACAAATCATCATCAAACGTTAAGCGTGCGGACTATACGGGTTCGAGAACTATGTAGACATGACCGAGACACATCTACGGTCAATAACCAATAGCGGAACCTGGATGCTCATATTGGTTCCTACATATTCTACGAAGATCTTTATCAGTCAAACCGCAATAACAACATACGTCATTCCCTTTGTCATCGGTATGTTACTTGCCCGAGATTCGATCGTCGGTATCCTTATACTTAGTTCAATCTCGTTACCGGCAAGTCTATTTACTCGTTCTGTAATGCATCATCCCGCAACTAACTCATTAATCACATTGCTTGCAAGGCTTATGGTGATGTGCATTATCGAGAGGGCCCAGAGATACCTCTCCGATACTCGGAGAGACAAATCATAATCTTTATCTATGCCAACCCAACAAACACCTTCAAAGACACCTGTAGAGCATATTTATAATCACCCAGTTACGTTGTAACGTTTGATAGCACACAAGGTGTTCCTCCGGTATTCGGGAGTTGCATAATCTCATAGTCAGAGGAATATGTATAAGTCATGAAGAAAGCAATAGCAATAAAACTTAACGATCATTATGCTAAGCTAACATATGTGTCTTGTCCATCACATCATTCTCCTAATGATGTGATCCCGTTCATCAAATGACAACACAAGTCTATGGTCAGGAAACTTAACCATCTTTGATTAACGAGCTAGTCTAGTAGAGGCATACTAGGGACACTTTGTTTTGTCTATGTATTCTCACACGTATCAAATTTTCGGTTAATACAATTCTAGCATGAATAATAAACATATATCATGATATAAGGAAATATAAATAACAACTTTATTATTGCATCTAGGGCATATTTCCTTCATCATAGTCAATGCCACCCACCCACCTCGGGCCCGCACGACGGCGACTGGAAGCGTCTAGAGTCCACGTCCTTTTAAATGGCAAGCATGCTGGGGGTCTCATCCACTTCTCCTTCCACCCCCGTTCACATCTGGCCACGCGTGCTCTGTTGCCGGCAACAAAACCCTAGGCACACCATCGCCATGAGTGCTTTAGCAAAGGAAAGCATGACCATGAGGCTGGCTCATCGTGAGGCCTGCCTAGCTTCACATTGGTGCCGCGAGGGATGGGAGGAGGGGGACTCGACGGCCACACGACCTACTGTATATACCCGGTGCACCGGGCGCCATACCACTGGAGTACCAAGTCCCGTTGTCGTGGCCTGACGTCAACCTCCCGCACGACTGGCACCTCGACCCCCACCGCACTCTGGTGTCGGCCGTGCCGCCGTCCAAGCGGGTGCGTGTGGAGGAGATCCGCAAGCGTCGTGCTCTCCTCATGCCGAAGCAACACCGTGACTCGATGTACGTGCCAGACTCCCTGAACTAGGATGTCTGGTTCACGACCGAGCACTACGTGCGCCGTAGCAGCGTCGTCTAGATTAACATCCGTCCCCCACCGCCACCGCCGGTGGTGAGGAAGGATGATGGGGAGGCAGAGGAGGCGTTCCAACGTGCTATCCAGGATTCGAAGCGCGAGGAAGACACCCGGTGGCCTGACCTCAAGGAGGCGCTCCAACAGTCGGCGGCCGGCGACTACGTCTACCCGCCACCATCACCGGCACCGCCTGCACCCACGCCGCCACCACATGCACCCACGGAGACATAGCAAGTGAGTGTCCTTCGTGCGGGAGTGGGTCCATGCGCCGTCCATTTGGCTGGGCGCGACGGAACAGACATTTGCGATGCCCGTTTACTGGTCAGCGTTGGAGACGCCCTAACTAATGACCGCACTGTTTTGCGGTGTCCGTTTAGTGAGTACTCCCTCCGTTCTTAAATATAAGTCTTTCTAGAAATTTCATCAAGTGACTACATACGAACTAAAATGAGTGAACCTACACTCTAAAATATGTCTACATATATCGATATATTGCATTTCATTTGAAATTTCTAAAAAGACTTATACTCCCTCCGTTTCAAAATAGATGATCCAACTTTGTATTAAATTTAATACAAAGTTGGGTCATTTATTTTGGAACGGATGGAGTATTTAGGAAGGGAGGGAGTGCATTTCAACGATTTTTTGAACCAAAAGCCCAAACTTAATGAAAGAAATCATGTATAGTCTGACTCCAAACTAGTAGGCCGCCGTTCCGTCCCCGCCTCCCCCTGCGACGCACGCGGGCAAAGAAAGATGCCCGCCGCGCCTCGGCCGCCACGTTTCGACCCCTCCGAGCCCCACCCGTGCTCCCCGTGCGTCCCACCCCCCGTTCGCGCGCAATCGCAGACACCCGCGCCGCGCTCGCGCTCCGAGTCCGTCTACTTTCCTTTCCTCCCCCCGCACGCCGAGGCGGGGTCCAAAAATACGCACAGACACGCCGCAAAATAAACCACATCTCAATCAATTTTAGCCCCGGAACGGGCGGTGCGAGCGAAGGGAAAGAAAAGAAAGGAAACGAGCGCGTGGCCCCGAAAAGCAACAGGCTCGTCACGTGCCCCACCTCCTCCCCCACGGGCCGCCCGTCCGCACGACGGCCCGGGCCGCGGGCCCCACGGCCCGTGGGCGCCCACGTGCAGCGCTCGTTGACGTGGACCGGCCCCGCCGCGGAGCAACACGCTTCGTGGGTTGCCCCTCTGCCTGCCCCCGCGGTGCGGCGCGCAGTTACCGTCCTGCCCCTCCGCGCGCCGCCGCGTCGACCGCGCTTTCCCGCCGGTGGCAGGCGCGTAAATAGGGGGAAATCGAGGGGCGGTCGCGGCCGCGTCGCGAGCCGGGGCTTTTCAAAGCTCACGCCACTGCTCCCCCACCCACCCTCTCCCCCTCTCTGTCCCTCTCCCTCTCTCTCTCTCCTTCCGTGTGATCTGCTCTCGCTCCTTCGCCCACTCGAGAGGGCGACCTCTTCCTTCGAGCTCGGCAAGGCCCCTTTCCTCGAGCTCAGCCGGCAGCGGAGTCGAGCTGCGTGGTGCGGAGGGCATGGCGACGGGGGGAGGCGGAGGAGGAGGAGCGGCGGACTTCGGGGCGGCGGGGGGAGCGGGCGGCAGGATGCCGACGTGGAGGGAGAGGGAGAACAACAAGCGGAGGGAGCGGCGGCGGCGCGCGATCGCCGCCAAGATATTCTCCGGCCTGCGGGCGCACGGCGGGTACAAGCTGCCCAAACACTGCGACAACAACGAGGTCCTCAAGGCCCTCTGCAACGAGGCCGGCTGGGTCGTCGAGCCCGACGGCACCACCTACCGCAAGGTCCGTACCACCACGCCTTCCCCGCTCTCTCTCCCCCGACCGCAAGGCCGGATGGATCTCCGCCACCACAACCGGTCGATCGATCCCTCTGCCTCGCTCCTCCACGGGAGGCCGGCCAGCGGCGCCGTAGTCCAGCGAGCGAGCTAAGCTCGTCGAGCGCAGCAGGTTTGCGGCGGAGGCGGCGCGCGCGGTGGATCTCGGCGTGGTACGGCGAGGGTCAGCTGGTGCCTGGGCGGCCTGCGGCGCGGTGTGAACCGTGTGGCGTCCAGTCGTACCTTTCCTATTTTAATTTTCCTCCGTTTCTTTGGGGATGGGTCGCACGTGGGTGGCGACGGGCAAAGGGTGGTGTGGTGGGAGACGCCAGTCTGGTCCGTGCACGGGTGTGCCGGACGGGAGTGCGGGGTGGGTGGGTGGCTGGTCTGGCAGGCGCGTTCGTGGAATTTCGGGGCATCGGGGAACTGCTGCCGCTGGGGAAAAAGAAAAGCTAGATTCTCCTAGCGCGGCGACGAATTGAGCATCTTGTATCGGTGCCGTGCTGCTCCCCTGCAAATCCTATCGCGATGCTAGCATTTCGTGGATCAGGATTCCTGTTCGGCTCGTAAGATCTGTGGGCGAGAAACACGCTGAAGCAACTCTATATGCTCCTGAATTATTGCCTGCTGCGTGTTCATGCCTTTGCATCATGTCTTCCAAGCAATCCCACAGTCTAGCATGGTGCAATTCACTGTCGGCATCATGATGTTTGACCATCTTGTGCTTGCCTGATCGTTGCTACACGCGAGTCGAACTGTGGCAAATAGCCACGAGGCTTGCTGCCTCTCCGTGTTTGTCAGGATAGCGCATTAATATTTGCACCATGAGCTATCATACATTACTTGTGCCATGGTTATCTATCTATCATACGTACATTACTTCTCTATATATACATATTACTACTTGCAATGTAGTGCTCTCCCCGTGCCATGGTGTGAAATAGTGTCCTGCTCCGTGATAAAATGTTGTTGAGTAGGTATCAATTCTGCAGAAATACCGCATCTGGTTTACTTTCAGCCAGTCGGAGAGAGTCCTCTGATGCTAACAATGTGCTCGTTTTTTGTACGTTAAAATGTTGTTCAGTAGGTAGCAATTTTGCTGCAGAAACTAACAATGTGTTTGTTATTTGTTCACAGGGATGCAGACCTGCAGAACGCATGGATGGGATTGGGTGCTCCGTGTCACCAAGCCCATGTTCCTCATATCAGCCAAGTCCGCGGGCATCATACAATGCGAGCCCTACCTCCTCTTCATTCCCCAGCGGCGCGTCTTCGCCCTTCCTCCCGCATTCTAACAACATGGTTAATGGCGTTGATGCAACCCCCATCCTACCTTGGCTGCAAACGTTCTCCAATTCGACGGCATCGAATAAGCGGCCGCATCTTCCGCCGCTGCTGATTCACGGGGGCTCCATTAGCGCCCCGGTGACTCCTCCACTGAGCTCACCGACTGCTCGCACCCCTCGCATGAAGACAGACTGGGACGAGTCGGTGATCCAGCCTCCGTGGCATGGTTCAAACAGCCCTTGCGTGGTGAACTCCACCCCGCCAAGCCCCGGGCGTCAAATGGTTCCTGACCCGGCATGGCTGGCCGGCATCCAGATCTCGTCAACGAGCCCTTCATCGCCCACATTCAGTCTCATGTCCTCCAACCCATTCAGCGTCTTCAAAGAAGCCATCCCTGGCGGCGGTTCATCAAGGATGTGCACGCCGGGGCAGAGCGGCACGTGCTCGCCGGTGATCCCTGGCATGGCGCGGCACCCGGACGTTCACATGATGGACGTGGTCTCCGACGAGTTCGCGTTTGGAAGCAGCACCAACGGCGGCGCTCAGCAGGCCACCGCCGGACTGGTGAGGGCGTGGGAGGGCGAGAGGATCCACGAGGACTCCGGATCGGACGAGCTGGAGCTCACTCTCGGGAGCTCCAGGACGAGGAGCTGATGCTAACAGAAACCTAACTCGGGCGGGATTCTTTCTTGTTGTAGCTTATTTCTTCCTCTTCTTCTTGGTGTTCCATTAGTTTCTGAAAGAGAGACCAAGCGTGTGGTTCCTTCAGATAGCTTTCACTTGCTGTGGTGATGATAATTGTGTTATTTATTTGTGCGGATTACAAGAGCTAGGGAGGGTTCGGCGGCCAGAACCAGCTGATATGTAGCCTCCGCAGCTGGTGACCTCGATTTGGCCGCAATGTAAGCTCGTTGTGCTGTTGTTGTGACAAATGTACATTGATGTCAGAAATCACGAAAATTACCCATTCTTCCCGGCTCGACCGCCCCCCTTTTCTCGTATGCCATGGTGGACGGAGTCGGCACGCCGGTGGCTGCGAAGTCCGCGCTGCCGGGGGTCAACACGGTGTTTCTGGTCGAGGGGCGGACGGCGTCGCGGCCGTGTCTTGTCCGGGGCCGGCGGGCGTGATTGTGCCTTGACCAAATAGGCCTGCTGGCCAGCACTGCCGTCGCTTTCTCCGGTTTAACTGAGCGTGCCGTGCTGCGCCAAGTCAAAGAAAAACGCGGGCGTGCCGTCCGCAAATCCTGCCCTCCAGAAGCCGGACAATGCGGAAGGATCTTCACCTTCACCAGCGGAGAAGAAAAATATCTACTCCGTACGTAGCGCGTAGTCTACACCACACCACACCAGGCGGCGCCTTGTCGTATCTGTACCGCAGACTGCAGAGTCGCCTGCTGCTGCTGGGAGCAGCGCTACTTGCCGGAGTATTTCAGCGAACCGTGCTTTAGGATGTATCGTGTGGAAGCGCTTTGGTTAGCCTAAATTTGCGCCAAGTTACGAAAGATTGAGTACGAGTCAAGGGCTCCTCTGAAACGTAGGAATAAGCAAAAGAAGAAGATGAGATCAGCATGTTATGACTTGCCGAATTCTACTATAGTAAGGAATCAAAACAGAGGTATTTGCAAACTCCGATATAAAGCTAAAGTTCTTGCAAGACACGACGTCCTATTTTCCCCCCATAAAGAGGGTGCTTGTATATAAACTCGTAATGTAGCAGTGTACACCTCGTCTATGCGTAACTATGTTGCACACAACCAACATGAACAGACACACAATGTGAAAATATAGACTGACAACATTAAAGTCTATTTCTAAAAGGAAACCGGAGAAAAATCAATATGGAGCAGGCTTATCCAGCCGATATTACTTTCAGAAACCTAAAATGGAGGGGTTGGGGCTTTGGCTCCAGGCTCAAACTCTATGCCATTTTCGATTTCAGGACTTTTAGCCTATACCGCTATCCATGTTGGGTAAAAACCTCCCTGGCCATCTGTTTCAACCGTGTACACACCGCCATGAACAAAAGGTGGTACTCCATTGAATGTAGCATAGACCAAATACAAAGTCGTATAAAAACCATACCATGTGTACATAGACAAAGCAACCCTAATAAGGCATAGAAAGTCAAACTTTCTTGAGATCTAACCTCTTGCTTTGATCCAAAGGGGCTCCATAGATTGAAGTTCTACAAAATGTCATAGATAGTCCACAAAATTTGGTCCATAGAGACCTTGAGTAGCCAACACTTAGAAAAGAGAAAACTTAAGGTGCACCACATGATTATGGACCGTCCATTTGATGTGATCTGACGGCTAGGGTCTTGTGTGGTATGAGGTGATAATGTGGCCTCTAAGGCCATCTCCAATGCGGGTGCCAACAACGGGTGCTATGGTAATATCCCTGGTCGTTTTGCTAGCGGAGTTCGTGGCTAGGATTGGTGCTTCAAGTTGAGACCGATGCTTGGTACGATTCACGAGCTCAAATTTTCTCCGAGGCAACCGTAAATAAAGCGATTGCATTGGAGACCTAGACTGGCCCGCAAAACGTTGATGTAGACCAGAAAATGCCGTTGAGCGCAATTTGCATAGCAAATCATCGCCCCAGGGAAGAAAACTCCATAGAGGACTCGAATAACGCCACATGATCGTCTAGACGGGCCGGAAAGCACAATTCACACACGCTCCCCAACGAAGCCCTAACTGGCCAACCTTCATTAGTTGAAACTAGATCCGGAGAACCAAGACGCACAACCACGCCATCCGCTCCGCAGGACAGCACACCGAAACAAACTCGCAGAAGAAAAAAAAAACCCGGAGAACCATATCAAGGGACACACCACCCTCCACATGCCTACCAACGATGCCACGAACCACCATCAGAATGAGAACGAGGCAGGAAAGGACTTATTCCATGCCGAAGGTGGCACCATCACCTTACCACTGATGACTAGGAACCAAAATCTAAACGAAAAACCTCACCCTACCACTACTGGTACGAAGTAACAGGATTTCCGCTCACTCATGTCGCCAAAAGTAGCGGACGAAGGGAGAAAGGGCCCATGATCTCGCCAGGGAGGAGGTAGATCAGCGCTGCCGCCGTAGCTCCTAGGGTTTTCACCGGAGGGAATGAGGAGGAAAATACTTCAAAACTTATATTGTGAACTTGTGGTTCTCTGCACATAGATATTGAAGTTGTTTATAAGTTTTATTTACAGAAAATTCTTTCTAAATTGCTAACCCACATTTATATGACTGCCAAACAACTAGAATTTTGTGTTCTAAGCTACATGTTGTATCAATTTTCTTGTTAGAGCAACTCCAATAGCTCCCGCAAAAATCTTCCCATAAAAGTGGTTTTACTGGATGAATATATAATTTACGGGAAGTTGTTAGACAACAACTTTTCTCAAATCTTGTAAACCTCTTTCCGTAAAATATGTTTTTCTTTTTTTTAGTCAAACAAACCTAACTAATGCCTGGGCCCGTATGTCATTGGCATGTGTGACGGTGACCGGCGAGGTGCGGTGCGGGGCGGCGGTGTAGCAGTGGCCTGACGTGGTGGCAGCGCGGCGAGGCGGTGGCTCGGCATGGAGGTGGTGGCATGGCGGCACGATGATCCAGTAGCCCGATGGCACGACGACGTAGGGCAGCGGCGTGAGGGCGGCAGTATGGCGATGCGACGACACGACAGTAGCGGCACGGAGTGGCGGTGCGAGGGCGGCGGCGGCGGCGGCGCGGGATGAAGCAATGAAGTGTTAGGCGGTTTTTTAACCGCCAAAAATTTACAAAGAGGACAAATCTTCCCGTATACTTGTGGGATGAGGGGGTGTTTTTAGGGGATCCGTAAAAAGTTTATGGGTTTACGAGAGCTGTTGAAGAGCTTTTTTTCTGCCCCAACTTCAATTATTTGAGATTTACAGAAGCCGTTAGAGTTGCTCTTATAGAGCTAAAAAAACAGCTAAAGCTGGGTCATTATCCATTTGATTGACACACGATGTGTGACAATGTGCAAACGTGGATCACACGTAGTCCACAAAAAATAATCGGTTGTATTTTCGATATCCAAAATAAATACCCGGCAAACAATGGTCAGGATGCTTGATTTAGTACTAATTTCTTGGGTTTCACTTTCCCTCTTGCGATTGCGGCGGCTAGGGCACTCATCCCTTCTATGCTTCGCCGGCAAATCCGTGAATCCACCTCCCCTCTACCGACCACTCAAGTGGCTGGTGGCGGGAGGGGGATCCCTGCCTCGGTTTCAGCCAATAGTTAAGGTTATAGTTTTTCTCTCGCGGGGGGACGACGTTCGGACGCATGACGATGCTTCAACTTTGAGTTGATCTTTTGGGATGTGATCCTCCTCGAGTTCGCACATCGGCACGGAGTCGGTGGTGTTCTGGCATAGATTCCTGTCATATCCTTGGGATGGCGAGGTTAGGATTTCTCGCCGTGTGTGTGGCATCGAGATTTGATGCCAGGCGCTTCAAGGGTTTAATGACGATGTTTGTGGCTCTAGGGTGTTGTGCATGAAGACTTATCCACTGTCATCGTCAAGGTCAAGCCTGCTTCGGTAGAATAACGGCGACAATAGGGCATTGACAACTTGTTATAGTGGCGGTGTGGTCATTCGGCTGTGCATGGTCCTCCGTGTAACTTTTATTATGTTTGTGGTGCTTTATACTTCTTATGAACCTCTTTTTTCTTGAAAAAAAATGATAAGGATTTTAATTCTTGATGCATCTTCGTTAGAAAATAGCTCGTCTTCCGTTCGAATAAACCAATAGTCGCAAACACATTTTTAGGATGGCACATGCACAAAGATTCATTCATGAACCAACCAATTGTTGCAAGCTTTTATCTTTATACATTTTTAGCTTTGTGTGGTTCGCTATAGCCTATAGCCTCCACATATTTTTTTTTCTTTTACTGAAGATGGATTCAGTTAGGCGTGAAAAATTTGTAAGAAGACTACATAAATCACGTTTAGCCCTTCGTAGTTGAGTTGGTTACGTTTTTGCACACGCCTAATTCAGATAGTTCCATCAAGCCACCTCCAGTCATGCAGAGTAGGTAACCAGTCCAAGAAGAATATGATGATATGATTCCTAATTCCTTAAGAGATATACTTACACTCAAACGATCTCGGCGCTATCAAGTAGAGATCAGGAAGGAGAAGCAGGGTGCCACTGTGCTCGACGGAGAGCACAGCGTGTCACTAACATAGGAGAGACGACGGAGGCGCCACCGGAGCCATGGAAGAAGGGCAAGACGTAAAGGAGGCCACGTCTAAGAACTCAGAGGATTGGGGCAGCACTAATAACAACAGCAGATGCGACGGCGGTGACATGATCTCCGTCCAATTCATGCAGAAGGTATATACTCCTATATGTGTGCTTGCAGTATGCAGTTCTGTACTGCGTAGAACGAATTTTGCTGGAAGAGTCGTGCTCGTTTTACGCAGATTTGAACAGATCCTTGCAGAAATTTTGGGAACCTACTTCATGATCTTGGCGGGGTGCGGCTCCGTGGTGGTGAACCAGAGCACGGGCGGCGCGGTGACGTTCCCGGGGATCTGCGTCGTGTGGGGGCTCGTCGTCATGGTCATGGTCTACTCCGTCGGCCACGTCTCCGGCGCGCACTTCAACCCCGCCGTCACCATCGCCTTCGCCACCTGCCGGCGCTTCCCGTGGAAGCAGGTACTTTCAACACAGGGATGTTCGTTGGGATGAAAAAACATGATGTGATCAGAAACACTGTAGATTATCCGAAAATGCCACTTTTTCAGTGTATTGACAAACTGAAAATGTGGATGTGTTGCAGGTGCCGTCCTATGTGCTGGCTCAGGTGCTGGGATCCACGCTGGCGAGCCTGACGCTGCGGCTGACGTTCGGCGGCGCACACGGGCACTTCCTCGGGACGACGCCGTCCGGTTCGAGCACGCAGGCGGTGGCGCTCGAGTTCATCATCTCCTTCTACCTCATGTTCGTCGTCTCAGGCGTGGCCACGGACGACAGAGCGGTAAGACCACCGCTTCGCGCCGCCCAGCACTTGGAGATCGATCGGAAACGATGAACTTTTCCTGATATGCGATAGCTCTGGAATGTCAGAGAGGGAGTATGAAGAACTGAGTGACGCTTTCTCTTGCAGGTTGGTGAACTGGCTGGTCTCGCAGTCGGTGCCACCGTCGTGCTGAACGTGCTCTTTGCCGGGTACAGGCCGATCCAAAGCATCATATATGGCAAATAAACTGAAATTGTAGATTCTTGATCTTCTTACCCCTGACCCCCTGACCTGATCTGTGGATGTTGCATTCTGCTTCTTGCTTCTTCGGAGCGGATGCGCAGGCCGATTACGGGGGCGTCAATGAACCCTGCGAGGAGCCTAGGGCCGGCGATCGTCGCCTGCCAGTTCGGCAGCGTGTGGGTGTACATCGTCGGCCCGGTGTGCGGGACGGTGGCGGGAGCCTGGACCTACAACCTCATCCGGCTCCCTGGAAAGGCAGTTAGAAATGATTAGGAGGATGTACTTCCTTCGTTCCGAAATACTCGACATGATTATAGTTCAAATTTGAAGTAACTTGAACTAAAACCACGTAAATACTCGACATGGTTATAGTTCAAATTTGAAGTAACTTTAACTAAAACCACGCCAAGTATTTCCAAACGGAGTTTATAGTATGTTACAGAGGTGAAAAATGTACGTGCGCTCATGGGTGGTTTCCTGATAAACCAGACTCATATTCCTTTCTTTCACATTTGCCCATGAAATTAGTATTTGGCATCAACAATACAATCAATCTGGACAAACTTTTCCATGCCTTGTTATCATAACTAAGAACCTATTTCGAATTGTAAAGACTTGAACGCAGATGGTGAGATTACTCTTAAAAGTCCAGCCAAACGTTCAAAATTCCTAAATAGGAAATTACCAGCTTGAAAACATCTCCATCTTTTTGGAAAAAGTAAGTGTTTGCGCAATCATCCCTCACTGACGAGCTGAAAATCAATGCAGACACTAAATGCACACCGGGGGAAAAAGTAACATAGAAGTGGCAGGCAAACTAAACAATAGTGTTACAAGGCCGCATTGTGGCGTTGACACAACACTATATTGCACAATCCTGTGCTCGCCCTCAGTACAAAATAATCATAGGGAATCATTTTGTGTATGAAATGTAGTACAACAATCCACACAAGTAATAGAGAGCAAAAAGGCATCAATCCTGGGGTGTCAGCACGGTGAAAGCTGAGCAGAGACTGATGTACTAGAGATATGAAGGGAATCACAGGGACAAGGGCAGGAAGATAAAGCAAATGTACAACTACAGACACCTAAATCACTGTGCTAGAACCAATAATAATTTAACAAAGGGCAGGAGGGGTAACAGCAGCATCTAAAGTTGTTGTAGCAAAATATTTGCTGCTCAACGCAAGACTTGGATGAGAACTTGGTACGCAGTGAGCTGGGCACAGAAAAGTTTTGCATATCAAAATTGGCCAGACAGGTCCCGCCTGGTGCTATTGGAACATCCGGAGGAAATTGTTTGCGTAGGCCATCGGCTTGACATCAGGGTGTGACTGCAATAATAGAAGTGTGATCAACCAAATGTGGGTTGAGAAAAGTTCAGCATGATTGATCAAATAAATGACTAGGGCATAAGCAGTTAGGAGGTGCTTGAAATAGATATCTGCAACTTTCGAACTATATGCTGTGCCAGTCAAGTTCAACAAGAATTAACGCACTTTGCAAGAAGCTTAGATGCAAAAGGCCAACGAGGACATACCACTGCTGAGAAACTAACAATATCTGGCTTTAAATCTGGAGCACTGAACCGAATAAATGCACCTTTGTTGCCCATCTGCATCGGAAATTTAGAACAGCATCATGCAGTCAGCATCAATACTATGATGAGGAACAGACATGAAAAGGAAAACAGATGGCTTCCCAGGACTATATATCAAGAGAGAATTGCAAGGAATGCAAGCAGTGTAGTTTTTTCCCGTGATTTAGCATACCTGGTCGCAATAGTTAGGAGCTGAGAAGACAGTAATAAGCTTTCCGTCATGCATGGTTTCATACCCTTCATCCTTAACTTCGTGGGATCGGACAACAAGGTCTAGCAGGCAATCAACCATATTAGAAGAAAACATGCAAGAAAAGAATGCTATATAGAAACGAGAAAGATACTCCAGCAAGTTTAAACTAAATGTATCTGGTACGTTAAAACAACAAGAACGACAATTTGTTATGGGGCCTACCAAGGTTGTTATCTTCTAAAAACCTCTTTGTCACATCTCCACCAAAGGAAAGCCCTACACCTCGTTTGCTTGGACCTCTCCCAGGCTGAGGCTGAGGGTCACTCCATAGAATTTCACACATCAAACCTGTCAACAACAAAGCAAGAGTTTAGTTTGCCAAATAGCTGAAGCACGCATATACATACACACACATAAATGCAATATATATTACTTCCATAGCAAGTTTTGTTAACAAGTAAATGTTTTTGCAGAACGAATTCACAACAGAATCTACAATGATAGCACATAGCCATCAGAAATGCAATGGTTGTAATCCCATGGACATATCTTGCACAAAATGAACAAAATCAAGGTTGCAATGGTGACTTCTTTTTCAGTTTCTAAAAAACAGAATAATGAAAAGGTACTTTGACATCTTTGATGTCAACGATGAGTCGATGATATGTTTCCAGCTTCAGGCGAGAAGCAAGGAAAAATGCAATCATTGCATAACTCAGGTGTTTATAAAAGCAGTTCATTAAAAAGGAATGAAGGAAAAATCATATATCCACTCAAGAATGGACAACTGTAAATAGTGAAGTGAGAAATACCTTCTTCAGGAGGCTCACAGAAACGATCAATGGCCTTAATGTCCGATAACTTTACTCCATCAACACTAAACAGACCCCCATGAACTACAAAGACCTTCTTGTTGATTACATGAGCCAGAGGTAAGCAACAAAATACTTCAGCAAACAGCTCGACAAACGTATCACTCAACTTGGACTTCACTTCTCCCTCAAAACCGTATATTTTGTTCATGCTCTTGCTTTCATGGTTTCCTCTTGCTAGATACATACCTGATTATAGAACATTCTAGCCACGCTTAACTCATAGTTCCACTTAATTAAAGCTGAACTGGCAGGAGGATGTAGCAGAATACATACTACAGCAAACCGACTAGTTCAATTTATGACCATGAACAATATAATAATTGAAGATTATTACCAGTTGGATAGAGACACTTGAATGCAAAGAGAGTAAGTATGACTTCAAGTGAAAACGATCCTCTGTCCACAAAGTCTCCATTGAAGAGGTAAGGGTTGTCTTCAGAGGGAAGCCCATTGAGCTCAAATATATTTAGCAGATCAAAGTACTGTAAATAGAAATAGAACAGCAGGGCGTTAAGCTCCCCAATAGGTAACAACAAAAGAAATCACAATCAAAATTAGAATGTCATTAAGGCTAGTGATTTTGACCTCATTCTAACTATATGTGTGAATATAAAGGGTTATGTTACCACTTCACAGGATTAAAGCATTTCAAAATGCATACGCCAAATGGTTATTGACAGCTATGTCCAGAGAAACACTTTACTTGTTAAGGCAAATACCTGGCCGTGAACATCACCGCAGACCGTAAAGTGACAACCATTCGGAACATTCACATCGACAAGGGAAGGCACTGCTCGCAGCAAGTCCCGTGCTTGTAACACAATCTGTAGTGCATACCTATACCAGGTTGCCAACTTATAGTTCATCAAAAATATCCAAGAAAACTTGTAGAAGGAAAACAAAATGGATCATGATTGCCATGACAATTACAAACTGTACCTTTTATGTATACATTTTTGTGTCTTGAAATCCTCCAGCATCTGCTTGACGAAATCTAATGTTATTGTATCCCCATCAATTCTTGCTCCAGTATATTGTGGTTCAACTTCTGTAATATCAACAATGTTTGTTTAACTCAACTATAACTGAGATAAAAATACCTATCAGCTATTTTAATAACGAAAGCTCAATTTCACTAATAGAACATGTAATGTTAGCAATATACCAACACAGCACACTACATTTCACACTAAGAACTGTCACTCTCAGCATCTGTTGCTTCACTTAGATTGTGTGCATAATATGCCGAAGCATTAAAAGACTATGAAAGTATAAAACAATAGAAGCAACCAAGAGCTGAATATGGAAGGCACTCTAAAACCAATACAAGAGCTCATGAATACAAGCAAATAGATTTATCATGAAAGAACATACTAATAATAGCACAAGGAAAGAATGCTAGTGTCCCATTTGTAGCCACATTAACATAGAGCAGGAAGTGATGTGCCAAAAAATATGGAAATTCAAAGACAGGTACCTATTATATGATAATCAAGAGAATCTGCTATAGAGCGCCTTTCTGTATCCCCTACAGAAATTGCTTCTTCGAAACGAATTTTTTGGACAGCTTTCTCACACTCTTTCAACTTTCTTGTAGCATCTGGATCATTAGGACAGATTCTTTTCACCTAATAGGAAAATACAATTGCATATATTATTTAGTTGCAGGGAAAGTAAATCCCAATATGGAATCTCATTGTCTAAAAAGTAAATGTAATCGGAGCAGACTATACACAAATGAACACCAATATCCAGTAGTCATATAATTAAGTGGATTTATTAAACAATATGACATATACCTGTTGAAAATCTTTCAGGGCTTCCTTGAATTTTCCCATAGCAAGATATGCTGCACCTCGTCTATAATAACCCTACAGACACAAGTTGTGCAAAAGGTGAGAACCTACAATTTTTTTCCAGCAGCAGGCCCAGGTCATAGTCTCATAGATACTCACTTTCGAATATTTAGGATCAATCTCAATAGCCTTTGTAGCATCCTGGACAGCACTTCCATATTCCTCAAGCTTTGTGTGTGCAAATGCACGATTTGCCCAATAAACCGCATTTGATCCATTCAGATCAATAGCCTGGTCATAAAGCTCTACAGCCTGAGAAAACTTGTTTGCTGGAGGGAAAACATAGCAATAGTTAGGCAACAACAATCATCAAGGAAATCCTAACGCTAAGGGACCCCGTATGCCTCATTTGGATATTAGCATAATGCCGTGAAAGATAGTCATTCAAGTTCAGTTTATTGCCACAAAAGCACATCTAAAACTGGATATGCCTCAACTTCATTTACTAATTAATTAGTGTCAGGTCTAGCTATTAAATTAAATTAAATACAACAAGCAACCCAACAAGTTGGGTCCTTAAATTAAGTGTTGGGGTTCTTAGTCCTCGCCTAAGTTTTTTCCATTTTTCCCGTATTACTCTGCGCAATCCCTTTTTCTCTGAGCGCATTCCTATTCCACCACACATCATCTGCCTCCCATGCACCCGAATGCATGCATGCATGCATTAACTGCTCTCCTTCCTATTCGCCTTATGTTGTGCTAGTGGGGGGAGAAACCAAGAGACCAAATAGGCAATCACAGAGGACTAACCAATCACGGCATGCACATTTATCTCCATTTATAATGACCCTGCTCTCACGATCCATGCAGCTTACTCTAACGAAGGGCAAATTAGCAGTGTTCAAGAAAGTGTTTCTAAGCGACGCTCAGCGCTTGATCGCAAAACGTTTCGCTTTGCCCTTAGTGGTAGATTAAGCGTTTTTTAAAATTGGCTGTTTTGAACTACTTATGCTTGGCTGCTTGCGCAATAATGGCAATATACCATTTATCTTGTTATTAGGGTCTGTTCGGGAACTTTAGCTGCGGCCAATTTCACAAACACACGCACTTTGGCTGCGGCCATTGCTCTAAGTTGTGCCATCCTTTGCTTACACTTTCCGCTTTTTTGAACATTGCAAATTAGTCCAAAAAACGGGAACACTTATACGCAGAGTAAAAAGGACCAGAGGTAGTACAGTTGTAAGGCCCCATTGACAACAATGAGACGATAAAATGGTGGTGTACAATCTAGACATACGACAGGAAGATAACATATATCCTTACCCTTGAAGGCATCGTTTGCCCTAAGTTTGAGTTCCTCAGCCTTCTGCACATTTGAATTTGAACTATCACCCATGATATCGGTTGTGTCTAGTTCATACACAGACTTCAAAGCTCCTTATTCACCTATTTACATCATAAAGGAAATTCGCAAAAAAAAATCAGTCTTGCAAAAAGTTTGATAAAATCCAAAATTTCAAACACACCAAAGCATGCATGTTTAAGAGACTAGTAACTAAGGACTGTTAACATGTTATGTTTGTGCCCAGGCTACTAAAAGACAGCAATTCAATTACTTACTATTACACCATATTCTGGTATGTTTCATGCATTCCATCGTACCCCTATTCCACTTTTGGTTTGACCACTGTGAAATCAGATATGCCATATAAAATTTGCTATGAAAAGCTATTGATGAGTATAACCAATCATTGTTCCAAATATCGGCCAATTATTCGGCATCTCGGTCAGTTAATTGCTACTCGGTGGGTCACCGAATGACCGGTTGACTGATTTATCGGCCAATTAACTGGAAAATTCGCCTACTTATCCTCACTCCGCAACCGACTGATATGGTACCAGTTACCAATATCTTGAACATTGGAACCAATCAACCGGGATAGACGACATTTTGGTCAATATTCCACATGCCTTTGTTCACGCACATGGGGTGGTGCTTCTGCTTATGTTCTTCTGAGCACTTGAGTCAGCTAGATAATGGACGTACTAGGTCCAATTAGAGCTATTGATAAAACATCCCGGCAAGGCCTGGCTTTGTGTGCGATTGCATCACTCCAATTTGCACAAGATATAAACATAAAAGAGATAACAAATCGAAACAATGGCTCGTCCCATGCGCTGACCAGGCTTTTCACTACAGCCAGTAAGTTGCCCTAAATGTTTCCCAGCGGGATGCTACCTAAAATCCACGAGGTCGGGTACCTCTATGAATCGGTCGTCTCCGCAGACGGCAGGCAGTTGATTTGACAGAGGAAAAAAACGAACTTTGAAAAAGTGACCCAACTAGCTTCGGCCCAATCTCTCGAACAGCCTTGGCTGCAGATCTAGATGGCGGTGTGCCGGGGCTCAAGGCCAAAACTTGCAAGGGTTTGATTGGTTAGGGTTGAGGTAACCAATCACTGGATGGCTAAGGAGCTCGTACCTTGGAAACCGCTGTCCAAGGTAGCGGACGGGGTGGAAACGGCTGGGGCAGGGCAGCGGCGCGCGGCGGGGCAGAACGGGAGCGGCGGGGCAGAACGGGAGCGGCGACGGCGGCGGCCGCGACGCGTTCGAGAGGCGAGATGCGTGAGGCGGGGGGCGGCGACGCGCGCTAAGCTACGGCGGCGGCAGGGTGTAGGAGAGATTTTATTGGGTCGGGTTGGAGCTTCGGGTAGGTCAAGACCGACCGAGCACGAGATAGGTCAGGAGCCAGGGGGAGGAGGGACGAGCTTACGGCGGAGAGAAACGAAAACCGGAATGCCAAATGGGCCCTGTTAGGTTGACTGGGCCTTTCGAGCCAGGCTCTCGGAAAAGCCGCCAAAGATGTGCAGGCCGGACCAGTACAACAAAATCATTTTTTTAGAAGAACGGGGAGGCTCCTCCTTGGTTCCATTGCTCGAATGAAACCTCAAAGTCCTTCATACATCAGCTCACTGAGAAGCGCAGTTTAAATGGACAGGAAATAAACTGCCTACACAAGGCAAATACTGCAGAACAGGAGAATGATACATAAGACGCCAGCCAAGAGGCTAACGACTATCTACTCTAGGCACATATCAGGTCCTGGAAGGCCTTGCGAGTCTTCAACGAGGGCACCGCCGTAGCCTGGGGTGACCAACATGCTGTCAAGGTCAGTGTTGGGCTGGAGAATGTTGCTGCTCTGGTCTCCCGCTTCTTGGAAGGAGAGGCGAAGATGGCGCTATCGTTAAAGATCCTCAGCTTGTTCCAAGGGTCCACCGGGGGGGGGGGGGGTCATGTGACACCCCCCTTGTCAGCCACTGATCGTCAAAGGTTGCCGAACGAAGTCTGCAAGATGTGTTGAGAAGGCCTCCAATCTCTCCACACACTTGTGTGGGGATAGCACAATCCAGTTTTTGATAGTTCTTAGGATCAGACTCAACACCTCTTTGATGGAGATCCATAAGGTGTTATTGAAAATGATAGAGTTCCTATATTTTCAAAGACACCAAAGCACAGCAGAGCTGACAGTATTGAGAGTAGAGTTTTTTTATTTGAGACCCAAATTTTGGCTACTGATTTGAAACCAGCCCCAATTTTGATCCCAAAATGCCCTTTCACCAGGGGCCAAATCTGCTTAGCAACTACATAGTCAAAGAATAAATGAGCACTAGATTCAACATCAGAGCAGAAAACACAATCCATAGGTTTAATAATCTGCCTTTTTCTAAGGTTGTCTTCGGTCGTCAGCTTATTATTAGCAAAGAGCCAGAGAAAAACATGAATTTTCGGGGGAACCCTAAGTTTCCAGACACAAAGAATGAAGACTAGTTGCACCCCTCTAAAGCTAATCACATGATAAAGAGAGCTAGCAGAATAAGTCCCTTTGTTTTCTAGTTGCCAAACCAGAGCATTAATATCATCAGTGAAAACGACACTGTTAGCCATCTCCACTAATTGATACCGTTGCTCCATAAGCTTATCATCAAAGTTTCTTCTAAAAGAAAGTTTCAGCTGATGCCCATCCCAAACCTCATTGACACTTTTGGTTTGCTCATTACAAATGGAGTAAATAGGCCAGAATTGCACAACCAGAGGATAAGTGCCAAACCAGGTATCTTCCCAGAATCTTACAGTATTCCCCGACTTAATCTTCCATCTGTAACCAAATTTCAGAGTTTGGATAATGGATTTGATCCCTTTCCAGAATCTAGAGGCCTTGGGGGACAAGTTAGGAGCAAAGATATTTATCCTCCTAGTCATGTATTTGTGATCTATGATCATTTTCCAAGGCTTACTGAAAGGGCATGTAACCCCTAAGTGTGGTTTTGGTAATTAATGACAATCTCTATGGACTAATGTTTTCATTGAGATATATTTGAAGGTATTGTCCATAGAAGGTGCATCAAGGATATTAGAAGGAATCAAGGATGAAGTCCATATATATGAAGATATATTTGCTCTAAGCTTTGGTATTCATGGACAATTCCTATGGAGCATCAAGTGCATTGAATCCTATATGAAGAAATGTTCCATAGTGATGCATGAAGCATGTTGGATTTATGTCGGAAGAATGCCATCAAAACATTCGAAGAAGTCCTCATTATATGTTCAAGATGGAGTTTGTTAGAGGATCTCAAAGGTTGACATTTGTGGGCTTGTAAGGATGGGCTTGAGATAATAATCAAATAGAAGAATTCAAGTTATGGTTTCAACACAAGTTCATGTTAAGCTCATGTGTTGGGTTTTCCGTTGATCAAGTCTTGAAGCAAGCAACTAGAGTGAAGAATTCATTATGCCTCTCAAGACATTACGATGGAGTTTTAGAAGAGCATGTGGTGACCAAGATGACATTCATAGTGGAATTTGATATGGTCATGAAAGAGTCTTTGGTGATATATTCTTGAAGCAATGAAGGGAGATGAGAGTTCATTATTGTTGGGGAACGTAGTAGTTTCAAAAAAAATCCTACGCAGATCATGGTGATGCATAGCAACGAGAGGGGAGAGTGTCGTCCACGTACCCTCATAGACTGTTAAGCGGAAGCGTTATAACAACACGGTTGATGTAGTCGTACGTCTTCACGATCGACCGATCCTCAGCACCAAACGTACGACACCTCCGCGTTCAGCACACATTCAGCTCGATGACGTCCCGCGAACTCACAATCTAGTAGAGCTCGGGGAAGAGTTTCATCAGCACGACGGCGTGGTGACGATGTTGATGAAGCTATCGACGCAGGGCTTCGCCTAAGCACCGCTACGATATAACTGAGGTGGATTATGGTGGAGGGGGCACCGCACACGGCTAAGAGATCAACATAACAATTGTTGTGTCTATGGGGTGCCCTGCCCCCGTATATAAAGGAGCTAGGGGGAGGCGGCCGGCCAAGGAGGAGGGCGCGCCAAGGGGGGAGTCCTACTCCCACCGGGAGTAGGACTCCCTCTTTTCCTAGTTGGAGTAGGAGAGGAGAAGGAAGGGAGAGATGAAGAGAAGGAAAGGGGGGCGCCGCCCCCCCTCCTTGTCCAATTTGGACTAGAGGGGGAGGGGCGCGCGGCTGCCCTTGGTCGCCCCTCCTCTTCTCCCACTAAGGCCCATTAGGCCCAATATACTCCCCGGGGGGTTCCGGTAACCCCCCGGTACTCCGGTAAATGTCCGAAACCTCCCGAAACACTTTCGGTGTCTGAACATAGTCATCCAATATATAGATCTTTACGTCTCGACCATTTCGAGACTCCTCGTCATGTCCGTGATCATATCTGGGACTCTGAACTACCTTTGGAGCATCAAAACACAAAAACTCATAATACCGATCGTCACAGAACTTTAAGCGTGCGGACCATACGGGTTCGAGAACTATGTAGACATGACCGAGACATGTCTCCGGTCAATAACCAATAGCGGAACCTGGATGCTCATATTGGTTCCTACATATTCTACGAAGATGTTTATCGGTCAAACCGCATAACAACATACGTTGTTCCCTTTGTCATCGGTATGTTACTTGCCTGAGATTCGATCGTCGGTATCTCAATACCTAGTTCAATTTCGTTACCGGCAAGTCTCTTTACTCATTTCGTAATGCAACATCCTGCAACTAACTCATTAGTCACATTGCTTGCAAGGCTTATAGTGATGTGCATTACTGAGAGGGCCCAGAGATACCTCTCCGACAATCGGAGTGACAAATCCTAATCTTGATCTATGCCAACTCAACAAGTACCATCGGAGACACCTGTAGAGCACCTTTATAATCACCCAGTTATGTTGTGACGTTTGGTAGCACACAAAGTGTTCCTCCGGTAATCGGGAGTTTCATAATCTCATAGTCATAGGAACATGTATAAGTCATGACGAAAGCAATAGCAGTAAACTAAAACGATCAAGTGTTAAGCTAACGGAATGGGTCAAGTCAATCACATCATTCTTCTAATGATGTGATCCCGTTTATTAAGTGACAACTCATGCATATGGTTAGGAAACATAACCATCTTTGATCAACGAGCTAGTCAAGTAGAGGCATACTAGTGACACTATGTTTGTCTATGTATTCACACATGTATTATGTTTCCGGTTAATACAATTCTAGCATGAATAATAAACTGTTGGGGAATGTAGTAATTTCAAAAAAAATCCTACGCACACACAAGATCATGGTGATGTATAGCAACAAGAGGGGAGAGTGTTGTCCACGTACCCTCGTAGACCGAAAGCGGAAGCGTTTGCACAACGCGGTTGATGTAGTCATACGTCTTCACGATCCGACCGATCAAGTACCAAACATACGATACCTCCGAGTTTAGCACACGTTCAGCTCGATGACGTCCCTCAAACTCCGATCCAGCCGAGCTTTGAGGGAGAGTTTCGTCAGCACGACGGCGTGGTGACGATGATGATGTTCTACCGACGCACGGCTTCGCCTAAGCACCGCTATGATATTATCGAGGTGGACTATGGTGGAGGGGGGAACCGCACACGGCTAAGAGATCCAAGAGATCAATTGTTGTGTCTAGAGGTGCCCCCTACCCCCGTATATAAAGCAGCAAGGGGGGAGAGGCGGCCGGCCAGGAGGAGGCGCGCCAGGGAGGAGTCCTACTCCCAGCGGGAGTAGGACTCCCTCCTTTCCTAGTTGGAGTAGGAGAAGGGGGAAGGAGGAGGGAGAGAGGAAGGAAAGGGGGGCGCCCCCCTCCTTATCCAATTCGGACTAGAGGGAGAGGGGGCGCGCGGCCTGCCCTGGCCGCCCCTCCTCTTCTCCACTAAGGCCCATTAACCCCCCCCCCCGGGGGGGGGGGGGGTCCGGTAACCCCCGATACTCCGGTAAAATCCTGATTTCACCCGGAACATTTCCGATATCCAAATATAGGCTTCCAATATATCAATCTTTATGTCTCGACCATTTCGAGACTCCTCGTCGTGTCCGTGATCACATCCGGGACTCCGAAATTCCTTTGGTACATCAAAACACATAAACTTATAATATAACTGTCATCGAACTTTAAGCGTGCGGACACTACGGGTTCGAGAACTATGTAGACATGACCGAGACACGTCTCCGGTCAATAACCAATAGCGGAACCTGGATGCTCATATTGGCTCCTACATATTCTACGAAGATCTTTATCGGTCAAACCACATAACAACATGCGTTGTTCCTTTTGTCATCGGTATGTTACTTGCCCGAGATTCGATCGTCAGTATCTCAATACCTAGTTCAATCTCGTTACCAGCAAGTCTCTTTACTCGTTCCATAACACATCATCCCGCAACTAACTCATTAGTTACAATGCTTGCAAGGCTTAAGTGATGTATATTACCGAGTGGGCCCAGAGATACCTCTGCGACAATCGGAGTGACAAATCCTAATCTTGAAATACGCCAACCCAACAAGTACCTTCGGAGACACCTATAGAGCACCTTTATAATCACCCAGTTACGTTGTGACGTTTGGTAGCACACAAAGTGTTCCTCCGGTAAACGGGAGTGGCATAATCTCATAGTCATAGAAACATGTATAAGTCATGAAGAAAGCAATAGCAACAAACTAAACGATAAAGTGCTAAGCTAATGGAATGGGTCAAGTCAATCACATCATTCTCCTAATGATGTGATCTCGTTAATCAAATGACAACTCTTTGTCTATGGCTAGGAAACATAACCATCTTTGATCAACGAGCTAGTCAAGTAGAGGCATACTAGTGACACTCTGTTTGTTTATGTATTCACACATGTATCATGTTTCCGATTAATACAATTCTAGCATGAATAATAAACATTTATCATGATATAAGAAAATAAATAATAACTTTATTATTGCCTCTAGGGCATATTTCCTTCAGTCTCCCACTTGCACTAGAGTTAATAATCTAGATTACATAGTAATGATTCTAACACCCATGGAGCCTTGGTGCTGATCATGTTTTGCTCGTGGAAGAGGCTTAGTCAACGGGTCTGCAACATTCAGATCCGTATGTATCTTGCAAGTCTCTATGTCTCCCACCTGGACTTGATCCCGGATGGAGATGAAGCGTCTCTTGATGTGATTGGTTCTCTTGTGAAATCTGGATTCCTTTGCCAAGGCAATTGCACCAGTATTGTCACAAAAGATTTTCATTGGACCCGATGCACTAGGTATGACACCTAGATCGGATATGAACTCCTTCATCTAGACTCCTTCATTTGCTGCTTCCGAAGCAGCTATGCACTCCGCTTCACACGTAGATCCCGCCACAAGGCTTTGTTTAGAACTGCACCAACTGACAGCTCCACCGTTTAACGTAAACACGTATCCGGTTTGCGATTTAGAATCGTCCAGATCAGTGTCAAAGCTTGCATCGACGTAACCATTTACGACTAGCTCTTTGTCACCTCCATAAATGAGAAACATATCCTTAGTCCTTTTCAGGTATTTCAGGATGTTCTTGACCGTTGTCCAGTGATCCACTCCTGGATTACTTTGTTACCTTCCTGCTAAACTTATAGCAAGGCACACATCAGGTCTGGTACACAGCATTGCATACATGATATAGCCTATGGCTGAAGCATAGGGAATATCTTTCATCTTCTCTCTATCTTCTGCAGTGGTCGGGCATTGAGTCTTACTCAACTTCACACCTTGTAAAACAGGCATGAACCCTTTCTTTGCTTGATCCATTTTGAACTTCTTCAAAACTTTGTCAAGGTATGTGCTTTGTGAAAGTCCAATTAAGCGTATTGATCTATCTCTATAGATCTTGATGTCCAATATATAAGCAGCTTCACCGAGGTCCTTCATTGAAAAACTCTTATTCAAGTATCCCTTTATGCTATCCAGAAATTCTATATCATTTCCAATCAGCAATATGTCATCCACATATAATATCAGAAATGCTATAGAGCTCCCACTCACTTTCTTGTAAATACAGGCTTCTCCAAAAGTATGTATAAAACCATATGCTTTGATCACACTATCAAAACGTTTATTCCAAGTCCGAGAGGCTTGCACCAGTCCATAAATGGATCGCTGGAGCTTGGACACTTTGTTAGCTCCCTTTGGATCAACAAAACCTTCCGGCTGCATCATATATAACTCTTCTTCCGGAAATCCATTCAGGACTGCAGTTTTGACATCCATTTGCCAAATTTCATAATCATAAAATGCAGCAATTGCTAACATGATTCGGACAGACTTAAGCATCGCTACGGGTGAGAAAGTCTCATCGTAGTCAATCCCTTGAAGTTGTCAAAAAACCTTTTGTAACAAGTCGAGCTTTATAGACAGTAACATTACCATCAGCGTCAGTCTTCTTCTTGAAGATCCATTTATTTTCAATGGCCTGCCGATCATCGGGCAAGTCAACCAAACTCCACACTTTGTTCTCATACATGGATCCCATCTCAGATTTCATGGCCTCAAGCCATTTTGCGGAATCTGGGCTTGATAACCCACAAGTATAGGGGATCGCAACAGTTTTCGAGGGTAGAGTATTCAACCCAAATTTATTGTTTCGACACAAGGGGAGCCAAAGAATATTCTCAAGTATTAGCATTTGAGTTGTCAATTCAACCACACCTGGATACTTAATATCTGCGGCAAAGTGTTTAGTAGCAAAGTAATATGATAGTAGTGGTAACGGTAGCAAAAGGTAATGATAGAAAAAGTAAAGTTTTTGGTATTTTGTAGTGATGATAGCAATAGCAACGGAATAGTAAATAAGCGAAGAACAATATATGGAAAGCTCGTAGGCAATGGATCGGTGATAGAGAATTATGTGGGATGCGGTTCATCATGTAACATTCATAACCTAGGGTGACACAGAACTAGCTCCAATTCATCAATGTAATGTAGTCATGTATTCCGAATATAGTCATACGTGCTTATGGAAAAGAACTTGCATGACATCTTTTGTCCTACCCTCCCGTGCCAGCGGGGTCCTAGCGAAACTAAGGGATATTAAGGCCTCCTTTTAATAAAGTACCAGACCAAAGCATTAACACATAGTGAATACATGAACTCCTCAAACTACGGTCATCATCGGTAAGGATCCCGATTATTGTCACTTCGGGGTTAACGGATCATAACACATAATAGGTGACTATAGACTTGCAAGATAGGATCAAGAACTCTCATATATTGATGAAAACATAATAGGTTCAGATCTGAAATCATGGCACTCGGGCCCTAGTGACAAGCATTAAGCATAGCAAAGTCATAGCAACATCAATCTCAAAACATAGTGGATACTAGGGATCAAACCTAACAAAACTAACTCGATTACATGATAAATCTCATCCAACCCATCACCGTCCAGCAAGCCTACGATGGAATTACTCACGCACGGCGGTGAGCATCATGAAAATGGTGATGGAGGATGGTTGATGATGACGATGGCGACGGATTCCCCTCTCCGGAGCCCCGAACGGACTCCAGATCAGCCCTCCCGAGAGGTTTTAGGGCTTGGCGGCGGCTCCGTATCGTAAAACGCGATGAATCCTTCTCTCTTATTTTTTCTCCCCGAAACCAAATATAGAGTTGGAGTTGAGGTCGGAGGAGCTCCAGGGGGCCCACGAGGTAGGGGGCGCGCCCCCCACCCTCGTGGACAGGTGGTGGGCCCCTGGCCTTCATCTGTTGCAAGGATTTTTTATTATTTCTGAAAAGTTGTTCCGTGAAGTTTCAGGTCATTCCGAGAACTTTTGTTTCTGCACATAAATAACACCATAGCAATTCTGCTGAAAACAGCGTCAGTCCGGGTTAGTTCCATTCAAATCATGCAAGTTAGAGTCCAAAACAAGGGCAAAAGTGTTTGGAAAAGTAGATACGACGGAGACGTATCAACTCCCCCAAGCTTAAACCTTTGCTTGTCCTCAAGCAATTCAGTTGATAAACTGAAAGTGATAAAGAAAAACTTTTACAAACTCTGTTTGCTCTTGTTGTTGTAAATATGTAAAGCCAGCATTCAAGTTTTCAGCAAAGATTATGAACTAACCACATTCACAATAACGCTTAGGTCTCAAGTTTACTCATATCAATGGCATAATCAACTAGCGAGCAATAATAATAAATCTCGGATGACAACACTTCCTCAAAACAATCATAATATGATATAACAAGATGGTATCTCGCTAGCCCTTTCTGAGACCGCAAAACATAAATGCAGAGCACCTTTAAAGATCAAGGACTGACTAGACATTGTAATTCATGGTAAAAGAGATCCAGTCAAGTCATACTCAATGTAAACTAACAGTAATGAATGCAAATGACAGCGGTGCTCTCCAACTGGTGCTTTTTAATAAGAAGATGATGACTCAACATGAAAGTAAATAGATAGGCCCTTCATAGAGGGAAGCAGGGATTTGTAGAGGTGCCAGAGCTCGGTTTTGAAATAGAGATGAATAATATTTTGAGCGGTATACTTTCATTGTCAACATAACACCAAGAGATGGCAATATCTTCCATGCTACACACATTATAGGCGGTTCCCAAACAGAATGGTAAAGTTTATACCCCCCCTTCCACCAACAAGCATCAATCCATGGCTTGCTCGAAACAACGAGTGCCTCCAACTAACAAGAGCCCATTTGCAATTATTTTGATTTAGTTTGCATAAAGCATGGGACTGGGCATCCCAGTGACCAGCCACTTTTCTCGTGAGTGAGGAGCGGAGTCCACTCCTCTTGAGAATAACCCGCCTAATATGGAAGATACGGACAACCCTAGTTGATACATGAGCTATTCGAGCATACAAAATAGGATATTTATTTGAAGGTTTAGAGTTTGGCACATACAAATTTACTTGGAACGGCAGGTAGATACCGTATATAGGCAGGTATGGTGGACTCATATGGAATAACTTTGGGATTTATGGAGTTGGATGCACAAGCAGTATTCCCGCTTAGTACATGTGAAGGCTAGCAAAAGACTGGGAAGCGACCAGCTAGAGAGCGACAACAGCCATGAACATGCATTAAAATTAATCAACACCGAATGCAAGCATGAGTAGGATATAATCCACCATGAACATAAATCTCGTGAAGGCTATGTTGATTTTGTTTCAACTACATGCGTGAACATGCGCCAAGTCAAGTCACTTAAATCATTCAAAGGAGGATACCACCCTATCATACCACATCACAACCATTTTAATAGCATGTTGGCACGCAAGGTAAACCATTATAAGCTCCTAGCTAATCAAGCATGGCACAAGAAACTATGATCTCTAGTTGTCATTGCAAACATGTTTTTTCATAATAGGCTGAATCAGGAACGATGAACTAATCATATTTACAAAAACAAGAGAGGTCGAGTTCATACCAGCTTTTCTCATCTCAGTCAGTCCATCATATATCGTCATAATTGCCTTTCACTTGCACGACCAAAAGATGTGGATAATAATAATAGTGCATGTGCATTGGACTAAGCTGGAATCTGCGAGCATTCAATAAACAGGAGAAGACAAGGCAATATGGGCTCTTTTGTCAGATCAACAATAATGCATATAAGAGCTACTTCAACAATTTAATTATGGTCTTCTCCTATCGACCCCAAAGAAAAGAAAAGAAATAAAACTATTTACACGGGAAAGCTCCCAACAAGCAAAAGAAGAACATGAATTCTTTTTGGGTTTTCTTTTTAATTACTACTACAAGCATGGAAAGTAAACTAATTAAAAGCTACAACTAATTTTTTTTGTTTTCTTAAGGTTTATTAAACACACAAGAAGAAAGCATAAAAAGAAAATAAACTAGCATGGATGATACAATGAAAAAGTATGAGCACCGACATCTAGCAATAAGTGTGTGAACATGAATATAATGTCGGTGAGAAATACGTACTCCCCCAAGCTTAGGCTTTTGGCCTAAGTTGGTCTATGGCCACGGTTGGCCTGGTGGATATCCATAATAATAGTTGGGGTCGTACTAAGATGAAGAGGACTCTGACTGCCACTGGTTAGCAATCATTTCCGGATCCCAATGGTAATTAGACTGTCGTGGAGGATCAACTTGTGGTTCCGGCTCTGGCTCTGTGGCTGATGTAGGGTTCCGATAGGCGTGAATAGCCTCTAACGGAACAAGGTACTGGCCTGCAGATAAATCAAACAAGGAAGGAGCAGGCAGGGTAATAGTCTCAGGATGATGTTTATCAAAGAACAATTTGTATTTAAGCTCCCCTTCCCTATTCTTAACAATAAAATCGTGTGCTACCATACTCTTATAATCTAAGTAAACACGAGGCAGCAATTTTTCTTCCTTCTCATAATGCCTAATAGGTATGTTAAAATGTGCAGCTAGGCGTGAAGCATAGATGCCTCCAAAGATGGGCCCCTTGGTACGGTTCAGACTTAACCGTTTAGCAATAATACCGCCCATACTAACAGAGTTATCACTGAATAAACCGTGGAACAAAATAATAATATCAGGAACACTAAGGTTTCCACAGTTTCCGCGACCAATTAAGCAACGACTAGCAAATATTGCAAAATAGCGTAAAACAGGAAAAATGTATGCTAGTGATTCGTGCATCAGAAACCTTCCTCGTTTCCCCTACAGTGATGGTATCAATAAACCCATCCACATCGCTGCGATGTGGTTCCTCTGTCGTGCCCTCGAAAGGGACCAAACAAACCCGACAAAAATCATAAAGTGACATCTCCTTATGCTCATCATATAAATAAAACTCCACCGTAGGTGGTGAGCTCCTAGAATGGAAATGAAAGTTTTGCACAAAGATATTTGCGAGTAAGAGATACTGGTCGCGTTGGTCGTGGAGGAAAACGGCGAGGCCTGCATTCTCAGCCAATTCATAAAAATCTTCATAAATCCCGGCTGCTCTCAAGAAATCATCGGAAGGCCATGCACACGACCGAACCTCCGCGGTACGAGGCAGATTATATTTGGGCTTCTGTGCCTTTTCCTTCGAGCTTCGGCTCGATGAGCCCCTCAAAAATCTCTTCATTGTTTTCTGAAAAATTCTGAAATTTTTAGTAACTTCAAAATAAAAGTGAACAAAGCTCAATAATATTGATAGCAACTACTCCTACAAGTGCCTAGAGCCTATATCATGCATCAAAACTACTTTTGACCATATAAATTTGACATGCAAGCTCAAGAACATGGTCACCTAGGCAGCATAAATTTACAATGAATAAAGCACTAGAACAAAAACTAATTGGACCAATGGAGGAGTCACATACCAAGGAACAATCTCCCCAAGCAGTTTTGTGAGAGGTGCTTTGAGCAAGGAGATCAAAAATGGGAGCAAAATGAGCTTGGACTCGGGTATGAACTTGATATTCATGTTTGTGGGAGGAAGAAGAAGTGTGTGGGTGCATGAATAAGTGGAGGAGGGCCACCATGGGCCCACGAGGCAGGGGGCGCGCCCAGGGGGGTAGGGCGCGCCCTCCACCCTCGTGGCCAGGTGGATGACCCCCGTGCTGTGTTCTCAGTGCCAAATATTCCCAAATATTCTAGAAAAAAACATATTTAAATTTCAGGGCATTTGGAGAACTTTTATTTTCGGGGTATTTTTATATTGCACGGATAATCAGATAACAGACAGAAAAATACTATTTTTATTTTATTTAATATAAATAACAGAAAGTAAAAGGAGGGTACAGAAGGTTGTGCCTTCTAGTTTCATCCATCTCATGATCATCAAGAGGAATCCACTAACAAGGTTGATCAAGTCTTGTTAACGAACTCATTCCGAATAACATGGAACCGGAGAAATTTCGAATAACACTATGTTACCTCAACGGGGATATGCACATCCCCAATAATAAGAATATCATATTTCTTCTTGACAGTAGGAAGAGGAAATTCAAAACCTCCAAATACAATCGATGAAAATTTTCCAATAGAGTTGATACTATGAACTTGAGGCTGTTTCCTCGGAAAGTGTACCGTATGCTCGTTACCATTAACATGAAAAGTGTCATTGCCTTTAGTGCAATCAATAACAGCCCCTGCATTATTCAAAAAGGGTCTTCCAAGAATAATAGACATACTATCGTCCTCGGGAATATCAAGAATAACAAAGTCTGTTAAAATAGTAACTTTTGCAACTACAACAGGCACATCCTCACAAGTACCGACAGGTATAGCAGTTGATTTGTCAGACATTTGCAAAGATATTTCAGTAGGTGTCAACTTATTCAAATCAAGTCTATGATATAAAGAGAGAGGCGTAACACTAACACCGGCTCCAAGATCACATGGAGCAGTTTTAACATAGTTTCTTTTAATGGAGCATGGTATAGTGGGTACTCCTGGATCTCCAAGTTTCTTTGGTATTCCACCCTTAAAAGTATGGTGGAAATTTCAGCTTCCGGTATCTTTCTTTTATTAGTAACAATTTCTTTCATGTACTTAGCATAAGGATTCATTTTAAGCATACCAGTTAATCGCATGTGCAAAAAGATAGGTCTAATCATTTCAGCAAAGCGCTCAAAATCCTCATCATCCTTTTTCTTGGATGGTTTGGGAGGAAAAGGCATGGGTTTCTGAACCCAAGGCTCTCTTTCCTTACCATGTTTCCTAGCAACAAAGTCTTTCTTATCATAATGTTGATTCTTTGATTGTGGGTTATCAAGATCAACAACAGGTTCAATTTCTATATCATTAGCATTGCTAGATTGAGCATCAACATGAGCATTATCATTAACATTATCACTAGTTTCAGGTTCATTACCAGATTGTGTTTCAGCATCAGAAATAGAAATATCATTTGGATTCTCAGGTGTATCAACAATAGGTTCACTAGAAGCATGCAAAGTCCTATCATTTTTCTTTTTCTTCCTTTTAGAAGGACTAGGTGCATCTATATTATTTCTCTGAGAATCTTGCTCAATTCTCTTAGGGTGGCCTTCAGGATACAGAGGTTCCTGAGTCATTGTACCAGTTCTAGTAGCCACTCCAACAACATAATCATTATTCTTACTATTCAATTCATTGAGCAAATGATTTTGAGCCTTAAGTACTTGTTCTACTTGAGTGGTAACCATAGAAGCATGTTTACTAATAAGTTTAAGTTCACCTTTGACATTAGCCATATAATCACCCAAGTGTTCAAGCATATTTGAATTGTATTTCAATTATCTACCAAAATAAACATTGAAGTCTTCTTGCTTAACCATAAATTTATCAAACTCATCTAAGCATGGGCTAGCAAACTTAGTAAATGGGATTTCAGCTTTATCATATCTATAGAGAGAATTTACCTTTACTACCTGTGTCGGGTTATCAAGACCATGTATTTCTTCAATAGGTGAAGGATTAAGATCATTTGTTTCTTCAACAGGCGGTAAATTAAGACCATGTATTTCTTCAATAGGAGGTAAATTCTTAACATCTTCAGCTTTAATACCTTTTTCTTTCATAGATTTCTTTGCCTCTCGCATATCTTCAGGACTGAGAAATAGAATACCCCTCTTCTTCGGAGTTGGTTTAGGAATAGGATCAGGAAGTGTCCAATTATTTTCATTTGTCAACATATTATTCAATAGAATTTCAGCTTCATCCTATGTTCTTTCCCTGAAAACAGAACCAACACAACTATCCAGGTAATCTCTGGAAGCATCGGTTAGTCCATTATAAAAGACATCAAGTATTTCATTTTTCTTAAGAGGATGATCAGGCAAAGCATTACATAACTTGAGAAGCCTCCCCCAAGCTTGTGGGAGACTCTCTTCTTCAATTCGCACAAAATTATATATATCCCTTAAAGTAGCTTGTTTCTTATGAGCAGGGAAATATTTAGCAGAGAAGTAATAAATCATATCCTGGGGACTACGCACACAACCAGGATCAAGAGAATTAAACCATATCTTAGCATCACCCTTTAATGAGAACGGAAATATTTTAAGGATATAAAAGTAACGAGTTCTCTCATCATTAGTGAATAGGGTGGCTATATCATTTAATTTAGTAAGATGTGCCACAACAGTTTCAGATTCATAGCCATGAAAAGGATCAGATTCAACCAAAGTAATTATATCAGGATCAACAGAGAATTTATAATCCTTATTAGTAACAAAGATAGGTGAAGTAGCAAAAGCAGAGTCAAGTTTCATTCTAGCATTAAGAGATTGCTGCTTCCATTTAGCTAATAACCTCTTGAGCTCGTATCTATCTTTGCAAGCTAAAATAGCTAAAGAAGCTTCTTTATCAAAAACATAACCCTCAGGAATGACAGGTGAGTCTTCATCATCACTTTCATCAATATTATCAGATTCAATATTTTCATTCTCTCTAACCCTAGCAGGTTGTTCATCAAGAAATTCACCAAGTGGCACAGTAGTATCAAGCATAGAAGTAGTTTCATCATGAGTATCATGTATAGCAGAAGTGGCATCATCAATAACATGTGATATATCAGAACGAATAGCAGAAGCAGGTTTAGGTGTTGCAAGCTTACTCAAAACAGAAGGTGAATCAAGTGCAGAGCTAGATGGCAGTTCCTTACCTCCCCTCGTAGTTGAGGGATAAATCCTGGTTTTTGGATCTTTCAAGTTCTTCATAATGATAAGCAGATATAAATCCCAAGTGACTCAAAGGATAGAGCTATGCTCCCCGGCAACGGCGCCAGAAAATAGTCTTGATAACCCACAAGTATAGGGGATCGCAACAGTTTTCGAGGGTAGAGTATTCAACCCAAATTTATTGATTTGACACAAGGGGAGCCAAAGAATATTCTCAAGTATTAGTAGCTAAGTTGTCAATTCAACCACACCTGGATACTTAATATCTGCAGCAAAGTGTTTAGTAGCAAAGTAATATGATAGTAGTGGTAACGGTAGCAAAAGGTAATGATAGCAAAAGTAAAGTTTTTGGTATTTTGTAGTGATGATAGCAATAGCAACGAAATAGTAAATAAGCGAAGAACAATATATGGAAAGCTCGTAGGCAATGGATCGATGATAGAGAATTATGCCGGATGCGGTTCATCATGTAACAGTCATAACCTAGGGTGACACAGAACTAGCTCCAATTCATCAATGTAATGTAGGCATGTATTCCGAATATAGTCATACGTGCTTATGGAAAAGAACTTGCATGACATCTTTTGTCCTACCCTCCCGTGGTAGCGGGGTCCTAGCGGAAACTAAGGGATATTAAGGCCTCCTTTTAATAGAGGACCAAAGCATTAACACATAGTGAATACATGAACTCCTCAAACTATGGTCATCACCGGTAAGTATCCCGATTATTGTCACTTTGGGGTTAACGGATCATAACACATAATAGGTGACTATAGACTTGCAAGATAGGATCAAGAACTCTCATATATTGATGAAAACATAATAGGTTCAGATCTGAAATCATGGCACTCGGGCCCTAGTGACAAGCATTAAGCATAGCAAAGTCATAGCAACGTCAATCTCAGAACATAGTGGATACTACGGATCAAACCTAACAAAACTAACTCGATTACATGATAAATCTCATCCAACCCATCACCGTCCAGCAAGCCTACGATGGAATTACTCACGCACGGTGGTGAGCATCATGAAATTGGTGATGGAGGAAGGTTGATGATGACGATGGCGACGAATTCCCCTCTCCGGAGCCCCAAACGGACTCCAGATCAGCCCTCCCGAGAGGTTTTAGGGCTTGGCGGCGGCTCCGTATCGTAAAACGAGATGAATCCTTCTCTCTTATTTTTTTCTCGCCGAAACCAAATATATAGAGTTGGAGTTGAGGTTGGAGGAGCTCCAGGGGGGCCACGAGGTAGGGGGGCGCGCCCCCACCCTCGTTGTCAGGTGGTGGGCCCCCTGGCCTTCATCTTTTGCAAGGATTTTCTATTATTTCCGAAAAGTTGTTCCATGAAGTTTTAGGTCATTCCGAGAACTTTTGTTTCTGCACATAAATAACACCATAGCAATTCTGCTGAAAACAACGTCAGTCCGGGTTAGTTCCATTCAAATCATGCAAGTTAGAGTCCAAAACAAGGGCAAAAGTGTTTGGAAAAGTAGATACGATGGAGACGTATCAGGGCTCACCATCGCTTCTTCATAGTTCGTAGGTTCGTCATGGTCTAGCAACATAACCTCCAGAACAGGATTACCGTACCACTCTGGTGCGGATCTCACTCTGGTTGATCTACGAGGTTCAGAAACAACTTGATCTGAAGTTTCATGATCATCATCATTAACTTCCTCACTAATTGGTGTAGGTGTCACAGGAACCAGTTTCTGTGATAAACTACTTTCCAATAAGGGAGCAGGTATAGTTACCTCATCAATTTCTACTTTCCTCCCACTCACTTCTTTCGAGAGAAACTCCTTCTCTAGAAAGGATCTAAATTTAGCAACAAAAGCTTTGCCTTCAGATCTGTGATAGAAGGTGTACCAAATAGTTTCCTTTGGGTATCCTATGAAGACACATTTCTCCGATTTGGGTTCGAGCTTATCAGGTTGAAGTTTTTTCACATAACCATCGCAACCCCAAACTTTAAGAAACGACAACTTTGGTTTCTTGCCAAACCACAGTTCATAAGGCGTCGTCTCAACGGATTTCGATGGTGCCCTATTTAACGTGAATGCAGCCGTCTCTAAAGCATAAACCCAAAATGATAGCGGTAAATCAGTAAGAGACATCATAGATCGCACCATATCTAGTAAAGTACGATTACGACGTTCGGACACACCATTACGTTGTGGTGTTCCGGGTGGCGTGAGTTGCGAAACTATTTTGCATTGTTTCAAATGAAGACCAAACTCATAACTCAAATATTCTCCTCCACGATCAGATCGTAGAAACTTTATTTTCTTGTTACAATGATTTTCAACTTCACTCTGAAATTCTTTGAACTTTTCAAATGTTTCAGACTTATGTCTCATTAAGTAGATATACCCATATCTGCTTAAATCATCTGTGAAGGTGAGAAAATTATGATTTCCGCCGCGAGCCTCAATATTCATCAGACCACATACATCTGTATGTATGATTTCCAACAAATCTGTTGCTCACTCCATAGTTTCGGAGAATGACGTTTTAGTCATCTTGCCCATGAGGCACGGTCCGCAAGTACCAAGTGATTCATAATCAAGTGGTTCCAAAAGTCCATCAGTATGGAGTTTCTTCATGCGCTTTACACCAATATGACCTAAATGACAGTGCCACAAATAAGTTGCACTATCATTATCAACTCTGCATCTTTTGGCTTCAATATTATGAATATGTGTATCACTACTATCGAGATTCAATAAGAATAGACCACTCTTCAAGGGTGCATGACCATAAAAGATATTACTCATCTAAATAGAACAACCATTATTCTCCGATTTAAATGAATAACTGTCTCGCATCAAACAAGATCCAGATATAATGTTCATGCTCAAAGCTGGCACCAAATAACAATTATTCAGGTCTAAAACTAATCCCGAAGGTAGATGTAGAGGTAGCATGCCGACCGCGATCACATCGACTTTGGAACCATTTCCCACGCGCATAATCACCTCGTCCTTAGCCAATCTTCGCTTAATCTGTAGTCCCTGTTTCGAGTTGCAGATATTAGCAACAGAACCAGTATAAAATACCCAGGTGCTACTGCGAGCATTAGTAAGGTACACATCAATAACATGTATATCACATATACCTTTGTTCACCTTGCCATCCTTCTTATCCGCCAAATACTTGGGGCAGTTCCGCTTCCAGTGACCAGTCTGTTTGCAGTAGAAGCACTCAATTTCAGGCTTAGGTCCAGACTTGGGTTTCTTCTCTTGAGCAGCAACTTGTTTGCTGTTCTTCTTGAAGTTCCCGTTCTTCTTCCCTTTGCCCTTTTTCTTGAAACTAGTGGTCTTGTTGACCATCAACACTTGATGCTCCTTTTTGATTTCTACCTCCGCAGCCTTTAGCATCGCGAAGAGCTCGAGAATTGTCTTATTCATCCCTTGCATATTATAGTTCATCACGAAGCTTTTGTAGCTTGGTGGCAGTGATTGAAGAACTCTGTCAATGACACTATCAACAGGAAGATTAACTCCCAGTTGAGTCAAGTGATTATGATACCCAGACATTTTGAGTAAATGTTCACTGATAGAACTATTCTCCTCCATCTTGTAGCTATAGAACTTATTGGAGACTTCATATCTCTCAATTCGGGGATTTGCTTGAAATATTAACTTCAACTCCTGGAACATCTCATATGCGCCATGATGTTCAAAACGTCGTTGAAGTCCCGGTTCTAAGCCGTAAAGCATGGCACACTGAACTATCGAGTAGTCATCAGCTTTACTCTGCTAGATGTTCTTAACGTTATCAGCAGCATCTGCAGCAGGCCTGGCAACCAGCGGTGCTTCCAGGACGTAATTCTTCTGTGCAGCAATGAGGATAATCCTCAAGTTACGGACCCAGTCCGTGTAATTGCTACCATCATCTTTCAACTTTGCTTTCTCAAGGAACGCATTAAAATTTAATGGAACAACAACACGGGCCATCTATCTACAATCAACATAGACAAGCAAAATACTATCAGGTACTAAGTTCATGATAAATTTAAGTTCGATTAATCATATTACTTAAGAACTCCCACTTAGATAGACATCTCTCTAATCCTCTAAGTGATCACGCGATCCAAATCAACCAAACCATGTCCGATCATCACGTGAGATGGAGTAGTTTCAATGGTGAACATCATTATGTTAATCATATCTACTATATGATTCATGCTCGACCTTTCGGTCTCAGTGTTCCGAGGCCATATCTGCATATGCTAGGCTCGTCAAGTTTAACCTGAGTATTCCGCGTGTGCAACTGTTTTGCACCCGTTGTATTTGAACATAGAGCCTATCACACCCGATCATCACGTGGTGTCTCAGCACGAAGAACTTTCGCAACGGTGCATACTCAGGGAGAACACTTATACCTTGATAATCTAGTGAGAGATCATCTTATAATGCTACCGTCAATCAAAGCAAGATAAGATGCATAAAAGATAAACATCACATGCAATCAATATAAGTGATATGATATGGCCATCATCATCTTGTGCTTGTGATCTTCATCTCCGAAGCACCGTCATGATCCCCAGTGTCACCGGTGCGACACTTTGATCTCCATCATAGCATCATTGTCGTCTCGCCAACTTATGCTTCTATGACTATCGCTACCACTTAGTGATAAAGTAAAGCATTACAGGGTGATTGCATTGCATACAATAAAGCGACAACCATAAGGCTCCTACCAGTTGCCGATAACTCGGTTACAAAACATGATCATCTCTTACAATAAAATATAGCATCATGCCTTGACCATATCACATCACAACATGCCCTGCAAAAACAAGTTAGACGTCCTCTACTTTGTTGTTGCAAGTTTTACGTGGCTGCTATGAGCTGAGCAAGAACCGTTCTTACCTACGCATCCAAACCACAACAATAGTTCGTCAAGTTAGTGCCGTTTTAACCTTCTCAAGGATCGGGCGTAGCCACACTCGGTTCAACTAAAGTTGGAGAAACTGACACCCGCCAGACACCTGTGTGCAAATCACGTCGGTAGAACTAGTCTCGCGTAAGCGTACGCGTAATGTTGGTCCGGGCCGCTTCATCCAACAATATCGCCGAACCAAAGTATGACATGCTGGTAAGCAGTATGACTTGTATCGCCCACAACTCACTTGTGTTCTACTCGTGCATATAACATCTACGCATAAAACCAGGCTCGGATGCCACTGTTGGGGAACGTAGTAATTTCAAAAAAAAATCCTACGCACACAGAGGATCATGGTGATGCATAGCAAGGAGAGGGGAGAGTTTTGTCCATGTACCCTCGTAGACCGAAAGCGGAAGCGTTTGCACAACGCGGTTGATGTAGTCGTACGTCTTCACGATCCGACCGATCAAGTACCAAGCATACGGCACCTCGGAGTTCAGCACACGTTCAGCTTGATGACGTCCCTCGAACTCCGATCCAGCTGAGCTTTGAGGGAGAGTTTCTTCAGCACGACAGCGTGGTGACGATGATGATGTTCTACCGACGCAAGGCTTCGCCTAAGCACCGCTACGATATTATCGAGGTGGACTATGGTGGAGGGGGGCACCGCACACGGCTAAAGAGATCCAAGAGATCAATTGTTGTGTCTAGAGGTGCCCCCTGCCCCCGTATATAAAGGATCAAGGGGGGAGAGGCGGCCGGACAGGAGGAGGCGCGCCAGGGAGGAGTCCTAGTCCCACCGGGAGTAGGACTCCCTCCTTTCCTAGTTGGAGTAGGAGAAGGGGGAGGGAGGAGGGAGAGAGGAAGGAAAGGGGGGCGCCGCCCCCCTCCTTGTCCAATTCGGACTAGAGGGAGAGGGGGCACGCGGCCTGCCCTGGCTGCCCCTCCTCTTCTCCACTAAGTCCTATCTTGGCCCATTAACCCCCCCCCCCCCTCGGGGGGGGGGGGGTTCCGGTAACCCCGGTACTCCGGTAAAATCCCGATTTCACCCGGAACATTTCCGATATCCAAATATAGGCTTCCAATATATCAATCTTTATGTCTCGACCATTTCAAGACTCCTCGTCATGTCCGTGATCACATCCAGGACTCCAAACTTCCTTCGGTACATCAAAACACATAAACTCATAATATAACCGTCATCGAGCTTTAAGTGTGCGGACCCTACGGGTTCGAGAACTATGTAGACATGACCGAGACACGTCTCCGGTCAATAACCAATAGCAGAATCTGGATGCTCATATTGGCTCCTACATATTCTATGAAGATCTTTATCGGTCAAACCACATAACAACATACGTTGTTCCTTTTGTCATCGGTATGTTACTTGCCCGAGATTCGATCGTCGGTATCTCAATACCTAGTTCAATCTTGTTACCGGCAAGTCTCTTTACTCGTTCCGTAACACATCATCCTGCAACTAACTCATTAGTTACAATGCTTGCAAGGCTTAAGTGATGTATATTACCGAGTGAGCCCAGAGATACCTCTCCGACAATCGGAGTGACAAATCCCAATCTCGAAATACGCCAAACCAACAAGTACCTTCAGAGACACCTGTAGAGCACCTTTATAATCACCCAGTTACGTTGTGACGTTTGGTAGCACACAAAGTGTTCCTCCGGTAAACGGGAGTTGCATAATCTCATAGTCATAGGAACATGTATAGTCATGAAGAAAGCAATAGCAACAAACTAAACGATCAAGTGCTAAGCCAATGGAATGGGTCAAGTCAATCACATCATTCTCCTAATGATGTGATCTCGTTAACCAAATGACAACTCTTTGTCTATGGCTAGGAAACATAACCATCTTTGATCAACGAGCTAGTCAAGTAGAGGCATACTAGTGACACTCTGTTTGTTTATGTATTGACACATGTATCATGTTTCCGGTTAATAAAATTCTAGCATGAGTAATAAACATTTATCATGATATAAGGAAATAAATAATAACTTTATTATTGCCTATAGGGCATATTTCCTTGATAAATATTTATCATGAAATAAGGATATAAATAATAACTTTATTATTGCCTCTAGGGCATATTTGCTTCAATTATGGCTTTCAAGAAACCAAGATGGAGCATTAAGTAAAGATGTTGGTTTACCAAGATGAAGCTCAAAGATTATCTAGTTGGTCAACTCACAAAGTACAATCTTTATACCATGTGCGATCAAGTGATCTAGTGGTATGGTAAGTAATTGTGAAATTTGCTTTGTTACCTAACCCATGCTATGTGTTTGTTATGTCTATGTGGGTTAGGTTTTTCTCATGGGCTTGCATCAAAAGGAAAGATTTCAAGTAGCCTATGTGTGGATGACATCAAGTGGTGATGGTCATCAGGTTCGAGGAGTCCAAGTGCAAGATGAGAAGCCGAATGTTATATGCTTTGAAGCTTGCAGTCCACATCATGATAATGTGCATGTGAAGATGGGCTTAAGTTAAGCCTTCCCTCATTGCAATATGAGGAAGCATTTCGAGTATCTTCACCAAGTGATTGTGGACAAAGAAAAAGATTCCAACTTGAGGCAAGAATTAAAGTCATCATCAAGCTCGAGTGGAATGTGCAAGGCAAAGGTATACCTCGGCTAGGTTTTCCTAGTTTTTCCGGTCTCATGGTGCTTGGAGGGAGACCGAATTATAGGTTTGATAGCTGTACTATCAAGAGGGACTTTCGGGCGAGTAGCTTGATCACATCACATAAAGAGAGCTCAAACATTTGCATAATTCTTTCTTGTTGATCTTGGGTGGTTCTCCATGTGAGGACCTTGGGATTTTCCATAGCTTTAAAATGAGCCCAAGATCATCGAATTCGGAGTTCATATGCCAAAGTTATGCATGTTTTGGGCTGCTTCTATCATGCGCCCGGGACCCCATGGGCACGGGGTGCCCAGGGAGTATCCGTTGGAGCCCCAATGGCTAGTTTTGGAAGTTGGCTATATAAGAGCCCTTCCTCCCCACCGTTTTGGGGGTGGTTTATACACTTTCTAAACATCATTTCGAGCATCATACCACCTCTCCCAAACCCCTATCCCCCATCTATGTGAAGGGGGATTTGTGGATGGATCTTGGAGTCATTTGTTGATTTCCGCCATTGCATCCCCTCTCTTCAATCTCCTACTTTCGAGGGTGCATCTTGTGAGATTGAGAGAGTGAGTTGAGCATTTGTTGCTTGACCTTGCATTACATTTGTTGCATTGGTTTGGGCTCCCCACATCGATTTGTTCGAGTGAGAGGCCGTGAGTTTATTACTCTTGGAGGCTTCCGCCTCCTAGATGATTTGGTGATATATTGAGAAGTTTGTGAAGAGGCCTAGGTGGCCAAGGTTCCTCCGGAAGCTTCCTTTTGTGGTGTGCTCCGGGGAAGGGTGTGAAGTGGCCTACATGGTCAATTTCCTCCGGAAGCTTCCGTGTTTGTGGTGTGCTTCGGAGAAGATTGTAAAGGTGTGGTGGTTGAGGGAGTCCTGGATTAGGGGGTCCTCGGGTGTCCGGGCTGTGTGATATGGGCTGGACTAATGGGCCGTGGAGATACAAGGTAGAAGGCCTTCCCCCGTGTCCGGATGGGACTCTCCTATGCGTGGATGGCAAGATTGGCATCCGAATATGTAATTTCCTTCTTTTGCAAGCCGACTCTGTACAACCCTAGGCCCCTCCGGTCTATATATAAACTGGAGGGTTTAGTCCGTAGAGGCTATCAGAATTCATACAGGCTAGACATCTAGGGGTTTAGCCATTATGATCTCGAGGTAGATCAACTTTTGTAACCCCTATACCCATCAAAGACAATCAAGCAGGAAGTAGGGTTTTACCTCCATTAAGAGGGCCCGAACCTAGGTAAACATCGTATCCCCTTTGTCTCCTATTATCTTCGATCCCCAGGCACACAGTTCAGGACCCCCTACCCGAGATCGACCATTTTTGACACCGACAGTGGTGCTTTCATTGAGAGTTCCACTATGTCATCGGCAGAAGGTTTGATGGCTCGTTCGATCATCAACAACGATGCTGTTTCCAGGGAAACTTTCCTCCCCGCTCAACTTTTTGTGTTTGGCGGCTTTGTCTTGCATGCCAATTCAATTGGTCACCTTGAACAGATCGACAGCTACGCCCCTGGTCATCAGATCAGATTCAGGAGCCTGAATTACGTCGCTGATATCCAAGGAGACTTGATCTTCGAAGGGTTCATGGCCCCGACCACTATTCCTCATCTCCAAGAAGAAAACCCATCGGACCCATCACCAGGCACCGCTCAAAGACCAACTACCATCCCTGCCCTGTCCATAGATCCAGAGCAGATCACATCATCCGAAGATGGGAGTTTGAAACCCACCAGATTCTGTCCTACTACGGAGCTCTTTGCCGGAGACCCAGAGGCGACCATATCTTCGGCAAGCCTGGAATCAAGCAAGACACTCCCTATCATTTGAGAGCCAAACTCACCCCTGGAGGCTAGCTCCGAACTCTCAAGGTCTACGCCCATTGAGCATGGCCAGGTGTCATGTACCATGCCCACCTCCGCAGGACCTCGGTTCCCCGTCCGGCCTTCGCTCCTAAGCGAGGCCTTGGACTTAATGCGATCCCTCGCCATCACAGAGGTATCACCTCCGAATTGCGCCCAGCCCGGAATAGGGGCTGAGAGCGGGGAATTTTGCTCCCCACCCACCACCCACTTAATAGCCATTGTCAAAGACTTAACCAACATGCTAGATTACGCCCCCGAAGACATCGACGGTATGGACGATGATGCCGGAGACAAACCAGGCCAAGACCCGCCATTTACCGGGCGCTGGACGACCACCTCCACATACGATGTGTATATGGTGGATACACCTAAAAAGGATGACGATGGCGGCAGGAAGGATCCGAGCGAGGACAAGCCCGACAAGGCACCACCGAAACATCGACGACAGCGGCCCCGCTCAAAATCGTGTCGCAAAAAGGAAAGCAATACTAGCACCAGATACAATAACACTCCGGATGATGCCGAAGATCCCAAAGACCCCCGCAGAGCCTGCGTCCGAGCAGGATGATTGAGAGGAGGGACAAGTTAACCCCGATGAGCCGGTCGGGAATGAGGATTTAGAGGATAGTAACTATCTACCGATCTCCGAGGAGGATGTCAGCCTCGGCAACGAAGACTTCATCGTGCGAGAGAAACCCCTCGAGCAAGAGCACTTTAAGTGGCAGCTAATCGCAACTATGAGAAGCCTAAAAAATAAGCAACAATAGCTCCAAGCCGAACAACATACACTCAATGATAGATGGACCCAGGTCCTAGCTGCTGAAGAATATGGCCTCGAGCACCCAACAAAGAGTTATCCGAAGCGTTGGCTACTGCCACAATTCGATGACGAGGCCCTTGAGCCAATACCATCAAGATATAATCATGCTGATGAATCAGACCGACCACCACGTGGGCGAGACAAAGCGGCCACTTATGCCGAACACCAGCCCGCACCACCTCGCCATCGAGGCAAAGAGGTAGCAGCTCCGGGCTACACCTACGACTTACGCTAGGACCTGGAAAATAGAGCCGGTTAGGCCAGATCAATTTATGGATCAAGGGGGCGTGCTCCAACGCGCGATGACTGAGGGAGTCCTGGACTAAGGGGTTCTCGGGCGTCCGACCTGATAGCCATGGGCCGAACTGATGGGCTGTGAAGATACAAAGACCGAAGACTGCACCCATGTCTGGAGGGGACTCTCCTTGGCATGGAAGGCAAGCTTGGCGATCAAATAAGTAGATTCCTTTGTTTGTAACCAACCTTATGTAACCCTAGATCCTCCCGGTGTCTATATAAACCGGAGGACTTAGTCCGGAGGGAGAGATATTCATTACGATAATCATAGCCAGGTTAGACTCTTAGGGTTTAGCCATTACAATCTCGTGGTAGATCAACTCTTGTAATACTCATATTCATCAAGATCAATCAAGCATGACGTAGGGTATTACCTCCATAGAGAGGGCCCGAACTTGGGTAAAACATTGTGTCATGTGTCTCCTGTTACCATCAACCTTAGACGCACAGTTCGGGACCCCCTACCCGAGATCCGCCGGTTTTGACACCGACATTGGTGCTTTCATTGAGAGTTCCGCTATGCCGTCCCTAAAAGGTTTGATGGCCCCTTCAATTGTCAACAATGACGCTGTCCAAGGCAATACCTTCCTTCATGGACATATCTTCATGTTCGGCGGCTTCGCACTGCGGGCCAACTCGCTTGGCCATCTGGAGCAGATCGATAGCTACGCCCTTGGCCACCAGGTCAGATTTAGGAGCTTGAACTACGTTGCGAACATCCATGGAGACTTGATATTCGCTGGATTCGAGACCACGGCAACCACTCCTGGTCACCCCGATGGACATGACCTAAATCTGTCATCGGACCGCATCCAGGAGATAGCTCCTGTAATCGCTCTGGCCTTAGATCCGGAGCAGACTGCGACATCCAAGGATGAGAAACTCGACCCCGCCACGAAGGCCACAGATTCCTCTATATTGGAGTCGCACATATACTTAATCTCACATGATACCTGTGCCACCAGAACTCCGGACTCGTCTCCGGTCATAGGTTCCGAACCATGTGAGCATGCAGACGCCGAACTTGATCATTTATCGATCTTCGAATTCAGCGTCGTAGACATCTTCTAGCACTCGCCTTTGGGCGACGTGCTAAAATCATTAAAAAACCTGTCCTTAGTGGGGGACTCACAGCCGAACTATGTCCGGTTCGAACTAGGGGCTGACGATGGAGAATTTTGCTTCCCACCCGCCACCCACTCCATAGCCACGGTCGAGGATTTAACCGACACGCTTGATTACGACTCCGAAGACATCAATGGTATGGACGACGATGCTGATGAGGAGCAAAACCAAAATCCACCATTTACTAGACGTTGGACGCCCACTTCTTCGTACGATGTGTACATGGTGGATACACCCAAAACAACCAACGACGATGACAAAGAAAATCCAGTCGAGGATAAGCCTCTTGGGACACAGCCTAAGCGCCGATGTCAGCGGCGCCGCTCTAAAACACGCCATAGCAAGGACAGCAACACCGGCACGGGAGAAGATAATACTCCGGAGTGCCGAAGACAATGAAGACCCCGTTGAAGCAACTTTCGAACAAGAAGAACGGGAAGATGGGCAAGTTAGCCCCGACAAACAGGCCATAAACGAGGCCTCGGAGGACAGTAATTATCTTCCGCTCTCCGAGGATGAGGTGAGCCTCGGCAATGAGGAGTTCATCGTGCCTGAGGAACCTCTCGAGCAGGAGCGCTTCAAGAGCCAACTAATAGCCACTGCAAGAAGCCTGAAAAAGAAGCAGCAACAGCTTCAAGCTGATCAAGATCTGCTAAATGATAGATGGACTGATATCCTGGCAGCCAAAGAATATGGCCTAAAGCACCCAGCCAAAAGTTACCCGAAGCGCAAATTGCTGCCTCAGTTTAATGATGAGGCGCTGGCGCCCATACCATCATCACGCAATGGGGCCGACCAACCACCACGTGGTCGAGATGAAACGACAACTCAAGCCGAACACCAGCCCGCCCCGCCTCGTTATAAAGGTAGAGATAAAACAACTCATGGTCACACATCTGACCTCCGGTAGGACCCTAACAATAGGGCAAGGCATACCAGATCGATCTACGGATCGCGAGGACGTACCTGGACACGTGTCAACGACTATCTATTCGAACGTGACAAGCCTAGTCATGCACGTGTCGAACACTGCTGACGGACTCCATCGGAGCTACGTCGCGATGCGGCCCAATATAGAGGCGCCACACACCCTCTTTGCTTCATTGATGAAGTAATGGATCACGAATTCCCAGAAGGGTTTAAACCCGTAAATATCGAATCATACGATGGAACAACTGACCCCACAGTGTGGATCGAGGAATTTATTCTCCACATTCATATGGCTCGTGGAGATGATCTCCACGCCATCAAATACCTACCTTTAAAACTCAAAGGGCCAGCTCGGCACTGGTTAAACAGTCTACCTGAAAATTCTATTGGCAGCTAGGAGGACTTGGAAGAGGCCTTCCTTGACAACTTCCAAGGTACATATGTTCGGCCACCAGATGCCGATGACTTAAGTCACATTGTCCAGCAACCCGGAGAGTTAGCCAGGAAGCTTTGGACTAAGTTCTTAGTTAAAAAGAACCAAATCATCGACTGTCCGGATGCGGAAGCCCTAGTGGCCTTCAAGCACAGCATCTGGGATGAGTGGCTCGCTCGCCACCTCGGTCAAGAAAAACCAAAATCTATGCCAGCCCTTACCGCTCTGATGACCCGTTTTGCGTGGGCGAAGACAACTGGCTCGCTCGTAGAAGCAATAACGCCAGCGACCCGGGCACTTCCGAAGTCCGGGACAGCAATGGTAAACCATGACACAGCAAAAACAAACACCACAATGATAATGAAAGAACACATGACACCGCGGTTAACGCCGGATTCAGCGGCCCCAAATCCGGTCAACGGAAGAAGCCATTTAAGGCAGACAGAGATGGACCATCCAATTTGGACAAGATATTGGACCGGCCCTGCCAGATTCATGGCCACCCCAACAAACCAGCTAATCATACCAACATAAGTTGTTGGGTCTTCAAGCAGGCCCGCAAGCTCAATGCCAAACACAAGGGGAGGAGGACGCCGGGCAATAGCGATGACGAAGATGCTCACCAACCAAATACCGGGGGTCAGAAGCAATTTCCCCCTGAAGTGAAAACAGTGAATATGGTATACACGCCATACGACTATACAGGGGAACAGGAGAAGCACTCCCTCCGGACTAAGGATCACACTACGACACCCTTAGGCAAAGCACAAAGCGGTCTCATTAAACCGCATACCTCGTCGGCCATTAAGCCACGACCTCCATTCAAAAAGATCGACCAAGTTCGGTGCAGGACTAGCAGTTCGGCTTCCGCCGTCCACCTCACATACCCGCGAAATCTATATCGTGCATACATAACTATGAACTTCAAATAGCCTGGACATCGGCGGAAGCATAACACAGACGGATCCACAAGTACTCCCATAAACTACTCCCTTTTCCCCTTTTTTTCTAAATTACTCTTTCTTTTCCATTATCCTTTGCCACAGGTAGCGCACAAGCTGGCCATATCATGGACTGTATCAGAGTCCGGGTTCATAAATCCACCCAAAGGGTACTCCTGTTAAGGAGGCCCTCCACCGAGGAAAGGCGACGCAAACATGCGACAGGAGGTCCAAAATAACTTTTGTAGACCGCACTCTCTATTTCGAGCCTGTAAAGTGCCTTTTTCCTCCGCCTTCGACCCCTGGCATATAAAATAGCCGGGGTTGCGGCTTTGTTATCTATATAAATGATTGGCACATCACTCAGATCCCAGTAAAAATAATCCACTATCGGTGTCAAAACCGGCGGATCTCGGGTAGGGGGTCCCGAACTGTGCGTCTAGGCCGGATGGTAACAGGAGGCAAGGGACACGAAGTTTTACCCAGGTTCGGGCCCTCTCGATGGAGGTAAAACCCTACGTCCTGCTTGATTAATATTGATGATATGGGTAGTACAAGAGTAGATCTACCACGAGATCAGAGAGGCTAAACCCTAGAAGCTAGCCTATGGTATGATTGTTGATGTGTATGTTGTCCTACGGACTAAAACCCCCTGGTTTATATAGACACGAGAGAGGGTTAGGGTTACATAGAGTCGGTTACAATGGTAGGAGATCTTCATATCCGTATCGCCAAGCTTGCCTTCCACGCCAAGGAAAGTCCCTTCCGGACACGGGACGGAGTCTTTAATCTTGTATCTTCATAGTCCAGGAGTCCGGTTGAAGGTATAGTCCGGCCATACGGACACCCCCTAATCCAGGACTCCCTCAGTAGCCCCTGAACTAGGCTTCAATGACGACGAGTCCGACACGCAGATTGTCTTCAGCATTGCAAGGCGGGTTCCTCCTCCAAGTACTTTAGAGAAGATTTTAAACACAAAGATAGTGTCCGGCTCTACAAAATAAGTTTTCCACATATTGCCATAGAGAGAACAATATTTACACAAATCTAATCTGCTGACGTATTCCGTAGCGTGACACACCACGACCAAGCCTTTATCCGAGTCGTTTCATTATCCCACCTTAGCGTTTTATGCGAGGCGGTTTCCTTGGCACGTCTTGTCAAAGCAGAGATCGTGTCCCCTTATTCCGGGATTCTCATCAATACGGGCGTGGGTAACCCAACTGCTTCTAGGACTCCTAGATCATAGGCAAGTCCAAACGGACACGAAGAGGACGCTCGATATCCACCCTCTTTATAAAGGGACGAGGCCTTTTATTTTTCCCTCCCGTGCTCAATTGAATCCTTCCCCCACCTCAAGCTCAAACACCTGAAGTTCAAGTTAGGTGCTCCGAACCTTCAATCATGTCCGGATCTAGCCTTCAAGGCCGATGGGTGCCTTCTTCCGTCACGGAAGAAGACGTCAAAAAGTTGAGGGAGGCCAGATATCTGACCGCCGAGATTCTGCATCGGCTGCCTCCCCGGGGGCAGGCCGTCCCCTCCCCCGAACCCAACGAGAGCGTCGTGTTCGTCTCCCACTTCCTCCGAGGTCTAGGCCTTGCATTGGATCCTTTTGTCAGGGGCTTGATGTTTTACTACGGGCTAGATTTCCATGATCTAGCTCCGGACTCCTTTCTTCATATCACGACATTTATTGTTGTGTGCGAGGCCTTCCTCCGGGTTACCCCTCACTTTGGCCTATGGCTCAAGACCTTTGAAGTAAAACCGAAGATGATCGAGGGGCAACATGCGGAGTGTGGAGGCGCCTCAATACACAAGATGACGGGAGCTGCATGGCCCAAAGGTTCCATTCCAGAGGTGTCTGAATTATGGCAACAGGAGTGGTTCTACATCACGGCTCCTAGAAGTGCCAAGTGGGCGGCCGCCCCTGTCTTCCGCCCGGGCCCTCCACCACCGCTGATGTCATGGATTAGCAGAGGATTGAGCTGGGGTCCGGCCAAGGACGTGCCTATACTGCAAAGCCGCATTCAAGATCTCTTTAATGGAGATTTCAGTTTGGTTGCGGTAACACAAGTTATGCTGGTTCGTCAAGTCCAGCCTTGCAAACGCCGGCCTCTTCGCTTGTGGGAGTTCAATCCCGAGGGACCGCGCGCCATTCAAAATTTCCTCGGCCTGACGCACGAGGAGATGTACGAGTCATTCTTCGGACCTCAAGTGGAGTGTTCGGAAATCACCGAGGACGCGGGCCTGAGTAGCAACCGCGCCGCCGAACAGGTAAGGCGACTTCCGACCGAGCGTACTACCTCTCCTTTGATGCGAAGTTATTTCTGAGAGTTCGCTTTTTGACCAGGACTGGCTAACGAAGGCGAAGTTGATTCGGTGCTCGGCCCCCCTCCCCGAGGGTTTGGAAAATCCGATATTGGAAAAGATGCTCCAGACCGCACCCTGCCCGGAGCCCTTGAAGGAAAATGTGGGCGGTCGTGGGCCCCCAATGCTGGCCGCTCTAGCCGAGGGAGCGAGCGTCTCCATGAAGGAAGATGATCAGAAGAGGAAAAGGATTGCGTCCGGGGATTCGGAAGCCGAAGCTTCCAAACGGGAGAAGAAGTCTCCCACAGAGGGTCCTACCCCGGGGTGCGGTTGCTGCACAAAGTCCGGGGGGGGGGATCAATTCTCCCTCGAGTCGTAAGTGACCCAAAGTACTTTAATAGTACAGATATGCCGTCTTTTCTTCTGAGAAAATAACCACTGCATATATCTTTGCAGTTCGGGCCTTAGCCCCTCTCAGATGAGCTCGTCTTCGGGGGATCTTCTTCCGGAGATGATGGAGAGCGAAACGCCTCCTCCGGACTCCTCCGCTCCGGAAGCGGGCGATCCTGAAGTGTCGTCGCGGAGGGCCTCTCCGGGTCCGGCGAGGCCAGAAGATAATTCCGTCGACCCCGGAAGCTTCTTGTGTCCGGCTCCCGAAGAGAGCAGGCAAACGAGTCCAGCACTGTCTAGTGTACGGTTGGATGTTCTGAGGGAGTTGGTGGGGCGAGCGGCCATCTCAGATGAACACCGTGTGCTGATGAATACGGTGATGGAGAGAATCTCGTCCGCCGAAAGAGGATTGCATAAAGCTTTTATGAGTCTACTAACAGGTTTTGAGGTACGTAAAATAATGTATGATAGTCCTGCACATGCTAAGTGTGCCCTATGTAGATAGTAGCCCCTGAGACTCTAGTTGTCGTTGGGAACGACGACGATCAGAGGATCATAATCCCAGGTAGTAACCATACTGCTTTTATGAGCAGGTGATGGAAGCTCCGGTGGCTAGCCGGACTAGCGAGTTTGCCCATTTAAAATGGCAGTTGGATGCGGCACACGCCGACATCGAGCTTGTTAACAAAAGGCTTGACGAGGCGCAGGGTAGGTGTTATTATCTGGTAAACGCCGCATAGTAAGAGCAGCATGAAGCCAGTATATTTAACATGTTATTACTGCAGATGGAGCTGCCACTGTTGAAGCCTTGCGGGCGGAACTTGCCCGAGCCAAGGAACAAGCGAGATTGGGTAATGCGGCTGCTTTGAAGGCGGCCGAAGAGTTGCGAGCCGAGAAGGCCGCGCATGGCGAGAGCCGGGATAAGATGGCCAATATGGCCGTAGAATTAAAAGCCGCCGTCGACCGTTGCCGGGCTCTTGAAAAGGAAAACCAGGCGAAGGCATCGGACCTTGAGAAGGCTGCTGCAATGGGAAAAGACCTCCGCTCTGCTATGAGGGCAAAGAAGGAGGAGCTGCGGGAAGACGGGGATATTGTAGCCGGGAAATCCTTTATGCTGCAGAGGAAGTTCGGAGATCCACGGTATGCCCCTCTGGATCGGCTGTGGAGTTCGGAGGATGTGTATATGGATTTGGCGGCGAGTGCTGCCGATGCGGCCAAATACTTCCAGAGTCAGAAGGACCGTGAAGTAGACCAGCTATTTTGGAAACAATTCCTTTCTCCCGAGCGTCCGCTTTCATTGATGGACCAATTAGCCGAATGGGCCGAACTAAATAGGTTGTCCGGACTCTCCATGAGGTCTGTTGTGGATCAGCTATGGCCGGGAAGGTCGAAACCGAGCAGCTATTTCAGCTTGGTGCAGCAGTTCCTTGACGTGGTGCCGCGCATAAATGCGATGAAGAGGTCGGCGTGCATAGAAGGCACACGAATGGCCTTTGCCCGTGCTAAAGCATACTGGACAGAGATGGATGCTACCACTGTTGCAGCGCAGGATTCGGCCATAGGTCGAAGGGCTGCTGAGCACTACTTTGAGGAAGTTCTTGAGGGTGCTCGTTTGATAGAGACCCAGTGCTCAAAAAATATTATGTTTGAGTGACATGTAATCTCATTGTAAGCGAAATGCTTTTATAAATTTTCATAAGGCTACTTTTATACTTTTGCCTGAAAGTAATGTGATGCCTCCTGGGCGGCCGTTTATGTATACATGTGTATAACCTGAAAGATTGCAGTCGTCGGCTTCAACCCCCACGCATATAATGCGGAGGTGTTCGCAGAAACACGCGTTCACACTTAACCCAACGTCTTGGTCCTATTAAGGAGGTGATAGCGGAGCGAGCGAGGCAACCGGACTATAATGCTTTAACACTTTCACTTAGCCATAGGAGTTTGACAGTGGGGCTACTAGATAGCCCCTGGTGGCTCCGCACTCTCCCGATCCCGGGGTGCGTATATGCCTGGCCGGAAAGCGGCCCTTCGTTAAGGCGGAGGAATTCTAACATTCCCATGGGTCATCGAGTGGTTGACCAGTCTCGCGCTAGATCATGACAGTCAGTTTTCGGCTTTCTCTACTGAGGTGCTCGTCCGGATGAACCAGGGCACAATCGCAGTAGTTCTCCTGGTGCTACCTTAGCCGGTAAAGCGGAACGTAAGGCACCAAAACACAGGAGCCGGGCAAACCCAACATTTGACCAAAGACAATGATTCGGAGCTGATGCATATAGGGCCAAACTCGCGACGCCGAACACTCCCTAAGGTATTCAGTCTTTGTGGTATAAACCGGGCCTAAATAATGGCCTTCGTAAGAAGCCCCTTATGTCCAGGTACGTGCATTGGTCTGGCGTGGCCACATGCCAAGACGTCAGCATCCTTCTCAACGGTGGATATGTATCAACAAGAGACAGTAAAAAAGGTTTACGCAGGGTCTTAATCTAAAAAGAATCCTTAGAGCGGGTCCCCACTGCACGTCTGCGCCTGTGTCTCCGTTGTGCCGTATCCTGGATGGGTGTGGCATGATGATCGTCTGTAAAAGAGAGGAATTTAGGTGAAAAAGGTTGTCGTGCAAAAAGATAATTAAAGAAACTATGCATAATTCAAGATGAGGAGGAATGGCCACATGTCTGCGCGCGTTGAGCCCCTTGTAAATAGGGGTGTGACCATTTATTCGGTATAAGTAGCGGCGCCGGACTCGATTAGTTGTGTCTGAGGTCTTGACGACCTATGGGGCGCTTTGGCTAGTCCGGGCGCCTTTAGTGTGTGGCTGCCAAGGCAGCCTCACTCTCTTCAGCGCGCAGAGATCGCTTGATATTTCCGTGCACTGAAATGATGCCGCGTGGACCGGGCATCTTGAGTGTGAGGGAGGCATAGTGTGGTATTGCATTAAAGCGAGCGAAAGCTTCGCGCCCGAGCAGTGCTTGATAGCCACTTTGAAACGGAGCGATGTGGAAGGTTAAATGCTCGCTACGGAAGTTATCGGGGGAGCCGAATATGACTTGTAGTAGGAGGGAGCCCGTACAACGAGCCCCTGGGCCTGGCGTTACTCCTTTAAAGGTAGTATTGCTATGGCGAATTTGTGTTGGGTCTAACCCCATCCCGCGGATTGTATCCTGGTATATTAGGTTTAGGCTACTGCCGCCGTCCATCAAGACTCGTGTGAAGTGATATCCGCCAATTACTGGGTCTAATACCAAGGCAGCCCATCCTGCGTGTCGGATACTTGCTGAGTAATCGCGATGGTCGAAAATGATCGGTTGAGACGGCCATTGGCAGGACTTCGCGGTGACAGGCACTTGGGTATATTTTCTTGGGGGTGCCGTATTGTTTTTTCCCTTGATCATGTGTAGTACGTTTACTATTTTGACTTCTGGTGGGAATTTCTTTTGTTCCCCAGTGTCTTGCTTGGGAGGCTCGTCCTCGTCTTCACTTGGTGTATCCTCCCCCTTGTGTACGACGTTGAGCTTGTCGGACTGCTTGAAGACCCAACATTCTCTGTGGGTGTGATTAGCGGGCTTGCTAGGGGTACTATGTATCTGACATACCTGGTCCAGAATTTTGTTGAGGTTGGACGGTTCATCCCTGGTGCCTTTAGTGGGCGGCTTTTGACCTGGTTGGGAGCTTTTGAATCCAGCATTTACTGTTGTGCCCTTCATGCTGTCTTCTTTATTCCGGCGTTTGCTATTGCTGTTGCGACGTGATTTCCCGTTTCCATCTCTAACTTCAGATGTACTAGGGTCGCTGGTGCTGCACCTAGCAAGCCAGCTGTCCTCACCCGTGCAAAAGTGGGTCATGAGGTTTGTTAATGCGGCCATGGTTCTCGGCTTATTTTGGCCGAGGTGTCTGGCGAGCCATTCGTCACAGACGCTATGCTTGAAAGTTGCCAAGGCTTTGACGTCCGGACAGTCGACAATCTGGTTCTTTTTAGTGAGAAACATGTTCCAAAGCTTTCGGGCTGACTCTCCGGGCTGTTGAGTTATATGACTCAAATCGTCCGCATCCGGAGGTCGGACATAAGTTCCTTGAAAATTTGCCCGAAAGGCGTCTCCGAGCTCTTCCCAACTTCCAATGGAGCTTTCGGGGAGGCCTTTGAGCCAGTGAAGAGCTGGCCCTTTGAGCTTGAGGGGTAAGTATTTGATGGCGTGGAGATCATCTCCTCGAGCCATATGGATATGAAGGATATAGTCCTCAATCCAAACCCCAAGGTCTGTTGTCCCATCGTATGCCTCTATGTGTACGGGCTTGAATCCATCTGGAAATTCATGGTCCAGCACCTCATCGGTGAAACATAGGGGGTGTGCGGCACCCCTGTAACTGGGTGTACCGTGTTGTTATGATGCTTGTTGTGTTGCATTGTATGCTGGGGCGCGCTTGCGTGGTCCATAGATGGATCTTGTTGCGCCGTCCTTTGGGTGCGAGCCCTCGCGTGGATCGCGTGTTGTATTGTGAGCGGCATTGTATGCCGTTCTGTGTTGATAGAGGGGTCGTCTATCCGACCAGGTGGTTGCTTTGATATTTGGTTGTGGGGGGTTGGAGGCCTCCTAATCGAATTCGTGTAGCAGCTTCCGCTTTGGGTAGCTCTTTGAGGGGCGATCGTCGCCGTACATTGCTGCTGTATTAAGTATTTTACTCCATCTGAATTGGAGTTTGTTTTGCACGGCCTTGAGCCTTCGCTTCTGCTTTTAAGGCTCCTTGCGGTGGCAACGAGCCTTTCGCGGGCATTCTGATGCTCCGGGTGCCTGTCCGGCGTTATGTCGTCTGGACCATTATCCCTGATAGGATTTGTTTGTTCGGTTTGAATATCCAGATTGCCGTTGTCTGGCAGCGGTTCGCCCTGCTCCAGTGCTGGGTCTGTGTGATCGCTATTTCTGTCGAGGTGGGATTTGGGGCGGCGCTTGCGTCGCCGTTTTGACTGCTTTTCGAGGGAACAGGCCTTCGGTGCGTCCTTCCGCTCCTCGTCGTCATCTTTTGGTGCGTCCACCATGTATATGTCATATGACGAGGTGGCGTTCCAGGGCCCAACAGGTGCTGGTTCTTCATTGTCTCCTTCATCGGCGTCCATACCGTCGATGTCTTCGGAGTCAAAGTCGAGCATGTCGGTTAAATCGTCGACAGTGGCTACAAAGTGGGTGATGGGTGGGCTTTGAATTTCTTCATCGTCCGTACTCCAACCTTGCTGACCGTAGTCCGGCCAGGGCTCTCCTAATAAAGAGAGAGACTTCAGTGACTTCAGGATATCGCCGAAAGGCGAGTGTTGAAAGACGTCCGCGGCCGTGAACTCCATGATCGGCAGCCAATCGGATTCGATCGGCAGGGGCGCGGAGGGTTCGGAGTCCGGAGAAGAATCCGGCTCCATGGAGTCACGAGTCTCGCAGAGTACGGGGCTGGTGTTCGGCTCAACCGCCGTTGGGATCACAGCCCCCGAGGTGGCGTCCAACCGCCCATCCTCGATCGGCGCGGTTGGCTCCGAACTAAGGGTCGGAGCCGATGCGGGTGCGGCCTCCAGGGCACTGTTCGGCGGCAGAGCTAGCTCATGCTCGTCGTGACAGTGCGGCGCGCTCGGCGGTGGTTTGAGTCCGTCGAAGATCAAGTCCCCGCGGATGTCAGCCGTGTAGTTTATATTTCCGAATCTGACCTGACAGCCAGGGGCGTAGCTTTCGATCTGCTCTAGATGGCCAAGTGAATTGGCCGCAGTGCAAAGCCACCAAAGACGAAGATCTGTCCGGGGAGGAAGGTCTCACCCTGGACTGCATCGCCATTGATGATTGTAGGAGCCATCGGGCCTGACGGCGACGACATAGAGGAACTCTCAATGAAAGCACCAATGTCGGTGTCAAAACCGGCGGATCTCGGGTAGGGGGTCCCGAACTATGCGTCTAGGCCGGATGGTAACAGGAGGCAAGGGACACGAAGTTTTACCCAGGTTCGGGCCCTCTCGATGGAGGTAAAACCCTACGTCCTGCTTGATTAATATTGATGATATGGGTAGTACAAGAGTAGATCTACCACGAGATCAGAGAGGCTAAACCCTAGAAGCTAGCCTATGGTATGATTGTTGATGTGTATGTTGTCCTATGGACTAAAACCCCCCGGTTTATATAGACACCGGAGAGGGTTAGGGTTACATAGAGTCGGTTACAATGGTAGGAGATCTTCATATTCGTATCGCCAAGCTTGCCTTCCACGCCAAGGAAAGTCCCTTCCGGACATGGGATGGAGTCTTCAATCTTGTATCTTCATAGTCTAGGAGTCCGGCTGAAGGTATAGTCCGACCATCCGGACACCCCCTAATCCAGGACTCCCTCATCCACTCTTTTCTAAAGAACCATGTTTACCCCTATGGTTGTTTCAAACATACACCTCGGTAGAACTTGCTAGGGGCTTGGTATGGGAACAAACGAGTTGCCGACAAAGTCCGAACAACTCTATAGCGTACTTCGGCATCGCGAGTTTTGGCCTTATATGCATAAGCTCCGAATCTTGTCTTGGGTCAAAAGTTGGGTTTCCCGGCTCTTGTGTTTGCTACCTTACGTTCCGCTCTATCGGCTAGGGTAGTAAAGGGAGAACTATTGCGATTGTGCTTCCGGTTCACCTGGTTAAGCACCTCAGTAGAGAAAGCCGAAAACTGACTATCATGATGCAGCGAGAGCTGGTCAACCACTCAATGACTTATTGGAATCTTTCGTGATTCCCACCGTGTCACACGAAGGACCTATTTCGGCTCAAATATGTAAACACATTATATGAGAATATGCCACGTACATACCAGGGGCTATATCGTAGACCCACCATAAAACTCCTATGGCTAAGTGAAAGTGTTAAGTCCCTATAGTCCGGTTGCCTGGTTCGCCGCACTGACACCTCCTTCACGGACCAAGACGTTGGGTCAAGAGTGATCAGATGCTTTTCCGAACACCCCCGTATTTCCTACAAGGGGGTTGAAGCCGACGACTAGAAAACTTTCAGAACATATACAAACGGCCGCACAGGAGGAACAAAAGCCTTTAGGCAAAACTAAAATATAGATTGATTATAAAAATTGTCTTTTACAATTCATAAAGAGTTCACTCGAATATTATGCCTTTCGAACACTGACCCTCTATCAAGCGGGCAGCCTCTAAGACGTCCTCAAAGTAATGCTCTGGTGCGTGATGGTCCTTGCCCTTGGGTGGACCCTTCGCTGCAACATCGATGGCCCTCATCTTCCCCCAGTATGTCTTGACTCGGGCAAAGGCCATCCATGCACCTTCAATGCACGTCGACCGCTTCACGACATCGACACGTGGCACTGCATCAGCAAGCCGCTGCACCAAACCGAAGTAGCTATTCAGAACAGGCTCAGTCGGCCATAGCTGGAGTATGACGTTCTTCATGGCAGCACCGGACATCCTATGAAGCTCGGCCCATTGGGACATCTGTTCATTCAGCAGTAGAGGGCGTTTTGATGCACCAAATTGTGATCACAAAAGCTTATATGTTGCATATCCCTCTTGCGCTTGCTAACACTGCGCCGCATCGGAAGAACTTTTCGGCAGGTCCAAAAACACGTCTGGAGAGCTCCACACTTGGTTAAGCTGAGCATAATTCGGATCGCCAGACTTAGTTTGCAATAAAGAGGGCTTACCAACCGCGATCTCCCCAGCTTGCCAGATCTCTTCCCGGGCCGCTCTAGATTCGGACCGGGCTTCTCTTGCCTCTCGTTAGGCCTTGTCAAGATCAGCCATTTTGGCTTTATTATCACTCTCAAGAAATCCGCAGCGGCTAGCAGCTTCCTTTAGTTCAAGAGTCATCAAGGATATTTTCTCCTCATATTGGTGCCGAGCAGCCTGTTCGGCCTTTAACTCGGTAGATGCCTTTTCGACAGCCGCATTACTAATCTGGGCCTGCTCCTTGGCCCGGGCTAGCTCAGCTCGAAGGATCTCGACCGCGGCAGCACCATCTGCAGATATGTACATCTTATTACACAAATATTCACATCATGCTTATATTGTAAACACATGCGTAGTATCGCTGCCCCAAAAACATACCTTGCGCCTCGTCAAGTCGCTTGTTGATAAGCGCGATATCATTATCCGCCTCATCAATCTTGTGTTGCAACTCTGCAACCTCTATAGTCCAAATAGTTTCCGGGGAGGTCACAACTTGTGTTCTAATTAATCATATTATTTCCTGGGCATATATTTTGATCCACTGATCGCCTCCCTCGGGAAGCCAATCAGAGTCTCAGGGGCTACTATCTATACACAGGTGTAGTTTGTGAATAAAACACAATTGAACATATTGCAGTACAAACCTTGAAGCCTCTTAGCAGGCCCACGAAGGCCTCATTCAATCCACTTTTCATGGACAGGACCTTTTCGACCACCGCACTCATCAAGGTACGATGTTCCTCTGAGACGGACGCCTACTGCAGCATGTTCGTCAATATATCCGGCGCCTCTTGGTCTTCGGAAGCTGCTGTAGGATTATGGCCTCCCTTTGAAGGGGTCCGTTTATTCGTATCCGGCCATAGACCGGACTGTTCGGAGCCTTCATTGTTGGTCCCGGACCCTGGGCCTCCGAAGTATCACCTTCGAACAGTTTCTTCATCCCTTGCACCACTTGTTGATTGGGGGAGACCCTTCGCGATGATACCTCGAAGTCGTCCGCCCTATTGGGCGAGGAGACCGGTGGAGGTGTCTCGCTTTCCATCATCTCCGGGAGAAGCTCCCCCAAGGAAGAGGACCGTTGAAGAATACTACATGCCGAACAGCAAAAAACATATATTCTAGACATTATAAGAAAGGAACGGGACATATTTAAAACACCCTTGTTCACTTACGATTTGGCCTGAGGCTTGTCCTCGTCATGGGACTACGCGATGATGTCGTCCTCCAAGCCCGAGCCACCCGACGGAGGCATCTTGCCTCGCTTAGGAGCCTTTTCTCCCAATCTTCGGAGGCGGCCCTTTTCTTTCCATAGGGGGAAGAGACGTTGACTTCCCCTTCATTTTTGTCTTCGGACGATGGAATCTTGATTCCCCCGGACACAAGCTCTGATGTCCCTTCGGGATGGAGGCCATCTTTGGCCCTCCCACTCTCCGCCTTGTCCTCCTTCACAAGCATCTGGTATGGTGCTGGGCCCAGCATCCTTGTTAATATAGGATCTGCTGAACCCTCAGGAAGGGGGGCCGAACACCTGATTAGTTTCACTTTCTTTATCCAGCCCTGAAAGAAGATAGTTTGCTCAGTAACGCGTTACATCATATTTAAACATAAAGTGTTCGGAAGTCAAGTGCTTACCGGGGTGTCCGGACGGTTGCATTCGAGGCCTGCGTCCTTAGTGGTGTCCGGCCAATGTTTTTGTTTCCCAAAAAAAAACTTCCACATCCCTTTGTGCGTGACGCCGAAGAAGTGATGGAGGGTTCGTGGTCCTTCCGGATTAAACTCCCACATGCGGAGAGGCATGCACTCGCACAACAGAGTTCGGCGGACTAGCATTACTTGAATCACGTTGACAAGATCGATGTCCTTCTCAAGAAGGGTTCGGATGCGGCTCTGTAGAGTCTACACTTCATCAACTGATCTCTAGTCCAGCCCCTTGTTGATCCATGATGCAAGCTGTAACGGAGGCCCGGAACGGAACGCAGGTATAGCTGCCCACTTGGTACTATGAGGTTCCGTGAGGTAAAACCACTCTCGCAGCCATTGATTGGAAGTTTCGGTGAAAGAGCCTTTTGGCCAGGGAGTGCTGGTAAGCTTGCTCACTACAGCACCGTCGCACTCCACCTGTTCCCCATCGACTACCTTCGGCTTCACACTAAAGGTCTTGAGCCATAAGCTGATGTGTGGGGGTATTCGGAGAAGGCCTCGCACGTAATGATAAATGCCGAGACATGGAGGAAAGACTCTGGGGCTAGATCGTGAAAATCTAGCCCGTAATATAACATTAGCCCCCGGACGAAGGGGTGAAGAGAGAATCCTAGCCCTCGGAGGAAGTGAGAGGTGAATACAACCCTCTCGCCGGATTTGGGGGTCGGAATAACCTGTCCTTGAACAGGAAGCCTGTGGGGGATCTCCGCGGTCAGGTATCTGGCCGCCCAAAGCTTCGCGATATCCTCCTCTGTAACGGAGGAAGTGTAACACCCCGGATGTAACTTTCCCAATTTGTACTCCAACTCTTGCCGTTTCCGGTGTTAAGTTATATTTATTTCTTCGGTTCGGGTCTTTGTCTCCGTGTGTTATTGTCTTTGTCATGCATCTCATATCATGTCATCATGTGCATTGCATTTGCATACGTGTTCATCTCATGCATTCGAGCATTTTCCCCGTTGTCCGTTTTGCATTCCGGCGCTTCGTTCTCCTCCGGTGGTCATTTCTAGCTTTCTTTCGTGTGTGAGGATTAAACATTTCCGGATTGGACCGAGACTTATCAAGCGGCCTTGGTTTACTACCGGTAGACCGCCTGTCAAGTTTCGTATCATTTGGACTTCGTTTGATACTCCAACGGTTAACCGAGGGACCAAAAAGGCCTCGTGTGTGTTGCAGCCCAACACCCCTCCAATTTGGCCCAAAACCCACCAAACTCTGCTCCATGTCCTAGAGCGTTCGATCACGATCGCGTGGCCGAAAATCGCACCTCATTTGGACTCTCCTAGCTCCACTTATGCCTATAAATAGCCCCCCCGTTTTTCGGATCTCTCCCTCTCCCCGAAACCCTAAAAAAATCCCCCGCCACCGACGGACATGTCCGCCGCCTGACCGGACGCGTCCGCTCCACCGCACCTCGACCACTCCCGTCGTGACATGTGTCACCGCCGCCTCCACCAACCGCGCCGGCCCGGGGAGCCCGACCGCGGCCCTCCCGGCCCGCGCGCCGCCGCCGCCTGGCTCCCACGCCCGCGCGCCCCCGCCGCCTTGCTCGCCTGCCGCGCCGCCCCACCGTCCGCCGTGCCGCCGCGCCGCCCTGCTCCGGCGAGCAGCCGCCGCCCCGCGCCGCCAAGCCCGACACCGGGCCCTTCCGCCGCCGCTCGCCGCTCGTCGCCGGCCGCCTCAGCCGCCGCCCCGCGCCGCCTTCTCCTCCACCGGCCGGCCTCCTCTCCACCCCAGCGTCCGCTCCGGCGAAGACTCCGGCCGATGAACCTCGGGCTCCGCGCGATCCAGATCTGGACCGGAGCTACAGTAAACCCCAACCCTCGTTTTTTCTTCTAAGTCCCAGAATTTTTGCTTCATATGCTCCTGTTCGAGGCCCCGTAACTTTGCATCTGTAACTCCGATTTGGACATATAGCATATCAAAATGTTCATCCCAGAGAGTACATCATTTCATTCCATTGCATAATTTTTTCATTTGAGCTCATCTTGATGCCCAAAATGCTGTTAGAAGAGGGCTTCGTGAGTTAATTGTCAGATCTGCTAGTTCATCTTAGGCTTTTGTCATTTTTGCCATGATTATTGTGTGCATGCTATGCCTGTGAGTCCTTCATATGTTTTGTTAAGGATTTTGTCTTCTTTCCAGAGGTGCAACCCATGCATTTTTAGGATGTGTGTGGTGACTTGTGCAAGCTTGCAAAGTGAGGCACCCGGTAAATCTGTTTTCAGGGACTTAGTAGTTTTCACTAAGTCTAGGATTATTTAGTTCATGATGCCATATGTTCTTGTTGTTTACTAGTGATCCGTGCCTCTTTTGAGGATGATCAGTAAAGGAGTTTTGTTAATCATGTTATGCTATATCCATCCATGTCTTTGTTTGCAATTATGGAGCACCCTAGCTTGAGTCAATCGAGCTCTACTTTTGCTTCGTTGTGAATCTGGGCAGATCGTCAACTTGTTTGCGATTTTGCCGATGCTATTGTAGTTGATCCGTGCATGCTATCCCATTGTTCTTGCCATGTCTAGCTTGTATTTTGTGCCTTCTTAAAGGATGTATGCTTGCCTTGCCATGACTTGCACCGTAGTGAGTGCATCGAGCTCGTTTACATGCCTTCGTGAGTTATATTTCAGCATGTCTCAGTTTTCACTGTGTCTGAAAACTGATTGTGTTTTAGCTATGTTCGTGTGCCCGTTAGTATATTTTGTGAACCCTTTTGGCCCCTGGTCACTCTGGGTCTTTTGTTAAGCTTGTTGAGTAGCTCCATGCCATGTTCTTACTTGTCTTAATCAGGTCATGTATCATGTTGTTTTGCTGCTCCGAAGAGAGCTTCGTGATATGAAATTCCAGACAAGTGTTAATTTCACTAAGTCTGGAATCTGTTTTGCATTTGCGTTTTTGCCATGCTTGTTTGAACCTCCTAATGGATGAATTGGCCGTGACTCAGTGCTAGTCTTTTGTTAAGCATCTTGTGTGCATCCCTGCCATGTATTTTGTTGTCATGTTTGGTGGCTGTAGCATGTTCATCTCATTGCATTTAGATGCCTACTTGCTGTAAATCACAGACCGGTGTCAATTTTGAAACGCTTGCCATTTCCAAACTGCAACTCTGATTCCGGCGTTCTTTATATCGTTTTCAAGCAATTTCATCTCATCTTTCCAGTGGCACCCTTGGAATTCCAAGTTGAGGCCAGGTTCATGCATTTCCTGTCATATCTTGCATTTTGCATCCCGCATCGCATCCCGCATAGCATATCATCATTTCATCATATTGCTTGGTCTTGCACGTGGTTGATCGTATCCTTGTTGCTTGTTTGTCTTGTTGGGTAGAGCCAGGAGACGAGTTCGCTAACGAGGAGCCCGTTGAGTTTGCTCTTGAGGATCCAGTCAACTCTGACAACTGTGCAGGCAAGATGATCATACCCTCGAAATCACTACTATCTTTGCTATGCTAGTTTGCTCGCTCTTGCAATGCCAATGCTACGATGCCTACCTTTTGCTTGTCAGCCTCCCAATTGCCATGTTGAAACTCTAACCCACCATGTCCTAGCAAACCGTTGATTAGCTATGTTACCGCTTTGCTCAGCCCCTCTTATAGCGTTGCTAGTTGCAGGTGAAGATTGGAGGCCGATCCTTGTTGGAACACCTTTTATTTACTTGTTGGAATATCATTATATTGCTATGTTATCTTAATGCATCTATATACTTGGTAAAGGGTGGAAGGCTCGGCCTCTCGCCTAGTGTTTTGTTCCACTCTTGCCGCCCTAGTTTCCGTCATATCGGTGTTATGTTCCCGGATTTTGCGTTCCTTACGCGGTTGGGTTATAATGGGAACCCCTTGATAGTTCGCCTTGATTAAAGCTTTTCCAGCAATGCCCAACCTTGGTTTTACCATTCGCCACCTAGCCTCTTTTCCCTTGGGTTACCGGAGCCCGAGGGTCATCTTATTTTAAACCCCCCCGGGCCAGTGCTCCTCTGAGTGTTGGTCCGACCGAGTAGACTGCGGGGCCACCTCGGGGCAACTTGAGGGTTGGTTTTACTCGTAGGATGTCTCATCTGAGTGTGCCCTGAGAAAGAGATATGTGCAGCTCCTATCGGGATTTGTCGGCACATTCGGGCGGTGTTGCTGGTCTTGTTTTAACCTGTCGAAGTGTCTTGAGTTACCGAGATACCGAGTCTGATCGGAACGTCTTGGGAGGAGGTCTATTCCTTCGTTGACCGTGAGAGCTTGTCATGGGCTAAGTTGGGACTCCCCTGCAGGGATTGAACTTTTGAAAGCCGTGCCCGCGGTTATGGGCAGATGGGAATTTGTTAATGTCCGGTTGTAGATAACTTGAACCTAAATTATTTAAAATGAATCACCTGAGTGTGTTACCGTGATGGCCTCTTCTCGGCGGAGTCCGGGAAGTGGACACGGTGTTGGAGTAATGTTTGTGCAGGTTGTTCTCTAGTTTCTCGCTTGTGCTTTGCCTCCTCTTCTCGCTCTCTTTTGCGAATAAGATAGCCACCATATATGCTAGTCGCTTGCTGCAGCTCCACATATATATTGCCTTGCCCTTCCTATAAGCTTAAATAGTCTTGATCGCGAGGGTGCGAGATTGCTGAGTCCCTGTGGCTCACAGATACTATAACTCCAGATGCAGGTCCAGGTGATTCCGCTCCAGGTGACGAGTACGAGCTCAAGTGGGAGTTCAACGAGGACTCTCAGCGATACTACATTTCCTTTCCCGATGATCAGTAGTGGTGCCTAGTTGGGGTTTGATTGGGACCGTTGTCGCATGTTGGGTTTTCTTCTATTTTTGGCGCCGTAGTCGGGCCATGAGTGTTTGGATGATGTATGTTATTTATGTACTCTGATGTGACGTGGCGAGTGTAAGACAACTATGTTCTCCCCTTTATTATTCATATTACATGGGATGTTGTGAAGATTGCCTAACTTGCGACATATGCCTTCAATGCGATTATGTCTCTAAGACGTGCCTCGACACGTGGGAGCTATAGTCTCATCGAGGGTGTTACAGGAAGCCACCCATCGGCCTTGAGGGCTGGGCCCGGACATGATGGGGAAGCTTGGAGCAGTGAAGTCGAACCTTGGGTGCTAGAACTTGAGGTTGGAAAGGCCAAGGAGAGGTTTGGCGTAAAAAGACGGCCCTTGATTCCTTTATAAAGGCACCGGGTATTTAACGCCTCCTCCTGAGCCTGAAGACTTGCCTATTCCTAAGGAATCTTTCCAACAGAACGGTTGGGTTACCCACGCTTGCATTGATGAGAATCCCGCAATAAGGGGACACGATCTCTGCTTCGACAGGACGTGCCAATAACAACCACGCCTCAAAACGTGGAACGGCGGGACAGGAAACGGTTCAAAATAAATGACCGGGCGAGCGTGACATCATGTTATGAAAATTATCAGCAGATTGGCCTCGCGAAATACTATACTCTCTGTGACTGCGGAACTTGTGTTACAGGTCCGGACACGTTCAATACGTCTGAAGACTATCTTGGAGTTCAGAAGGGGGAACCTGCCTTGCAATGCCGAAGACAGATCTACGCGCCGGATACCTTGTCATTGAAGCCAGATTCAGGGGCTACTGAGGGAGTCCTGGACTAAGGGGTCCTCGAGTGTCCGGCCCGATAGCCATGGGTCGGACTAATGGGCTGTGAAGATACGAAGACCGAAGACTGCACCCGTGTCCGGACGGGACTCTCCTTGGCGTGGAAGGCAAGCTTGGCGATCAAATAAGTAGATTCCTTTCTTTGTAACCGACCCCATGTAACCCTAGATCCTCCCGGTGTCTATATAAACCGGAGGACTTAATCCAGAGGGAGAGATATTCATTACGATAATCATAGCCAGGTTAGACTCTTAGGGTTTAGCCATTACGATCTCGTGGTAGATCAACTCTTGTAATACTCATATTCATCAAGATCAATCAAGCAGGACGTAGGGTATTACCTCCATAGAGAGGGCCCGAACCTGGGTAAAACATCGTGTCCTCTGTCTCCTGTTACCATCGACCTTAGACGCACAGTTCAGGACCCCCTACCCGAGATCTGCCGGTTTTGACACCGACAACGACGACCATCAAGCCTGGCGCGATAAGCATAACCTCACTCGGGCCGAAAACTGAACACGATGTCATCCGAACTCCATCGCGACGTCGCCCGATATAGAGGCGCCACACAACCCTTATGCTTTACCGATGAGGTAATGCCGCACCAGTTCCCAGAAGGGTTTAAACCTGTAAGCATTGAAGCATATGATGGAACGACAGATCCCGCGGTATGGATTGAAGATTTTCTTCTCCATATTCACATGGCTCGCGGTGACGATCTCCACGCCATTAAATACCCCCCTAAAGCTAAAAGGACCAGCACGACACTGGTTAAACAGCCTACCAGAGAACTCTATTGGTAGCTGGGAAGATTTGGAGGATGCATTTTGAAACAACTTACAAGGTACTTATGTCCGGCCACCGGACGCCGATGACCTTAGCCACATAGTCCAGCAACCCGGAGAGTCAGCCCGCAAACTCTGGACTCGGTTCTTAATTAAAAAGAACCAAATCGTCGACTGTCCGGACGCTGAAGCCCTAGCGGCCTTTAAACATAGCATCGCGAAGAATGGCTTGCCCGACACCTCGGCCAAGAAAAGCCGAAATCTATAGCATATCTTACCGCACTCATGACCCGCTTCTGCATGGGAGAAGACAACTCACTACTTCAGGATGCTGCTAACGCGACACTACGATCAAAGACCCTTCGAGAAACTATGTGCGATGCAATAATCACAAACGGTGGTGTATGAAAACCGTCAAAAAAGGTGAAAACATTTCCTATGGAGGATGCATCAAACACGGTTCAGATTTTAGTTGCGTGTGTGATGAAGGGCATACGGTTCAGTTCAATTAACTGTTTGTGATGAGGAGGAACAAAAGAAACGGGCAGCCAGATGAAGGCATGTGCGATACACAACATACGGTTCACTCGGATGAACTGTTTGTGATTAGGCAACACAAAAGAAACGGGAAGCCAGATGAAGGTGTGTGCGATATACAACATACGGTTCACTCGGATGAACTGTTTGTGATTAGGCAACACAAAAGAAACGGCTAGCCAGATCAAGGTGTGTGTGATATACGGCATGCGGTTCACTCGAATGAACTGTTTGCATTGACACAAGAGAACATCAACGGTTCAACTTAACAAGACGTGTGTGTTGTGCGATGGGATTGCATGCGGTTCACTCGGCTCTTGTCGTCAGTGTGTGACCTCTGTGGCAACCTTCACTCCCCAGGCGGCTCTTTGTGTACCGTGGCAACCGTCCACCGACTCTTCGCCTTTCCCTCTCAATTTGGAACTATTGTCGTAGGCTAGCTCTCCCTCCCTCCTCCATTTGCCTTCACCCTTCCTTATGCCATTGTTTGATCGTCTTCTCCATGGAGGGAACAAGCCCGAAACGACCCCGTTATTCCTGCCCCGATCTGAATGATGACGCGATGGAGGAACTCATTGATCGGTGCGACGTCATCACCTCGGCTAGCATGGCAGGTTCGTTCAAGACCATTCTTGACTCAACCAATAACATCATTACAAGGAACCCAAGGGTCCAGGAGCGGTTTGATCTCCCCTATCTTCTTCCTTGTGACCCTGCTGACTGGCGCGGGGACGAGGGAAGCCTCACCTTGTGTAAGTTGATGCTGCTTGATAATGATAAGTATGATGTTAAGATGCCATCGCTTGAGGGCAAGGCTTGGGCAGGCGCAAATGGAGATTGGTTTGTTTATATTGGGTACAACTGCGAGTGGGAACTTGTGAATGTGTACACTCGTCATCGGGTTCCACTTCGGAAAATCTCAGACGACTGCCTAGAGACTGAGTACACCAGTATTCTATGTGAGTTCAAATACGATCATGATGACTGTTATCTATGGAAGATAGCAATTTGTCGAGTTTCCAACCGCTCTTGGGGTTATAGGAATGCTTATGTTGTCGCTATCTTCGACAAGCTTGTTGCCGTCCTTCATGGTTCAACTCGATGGATATTACTCAAAAATCAGTTTCTATACACGGATGAGTACCGTGATGCAATTCAATACAAGGGTCTTGTGTTTGCTGCCACAACTCGTGGCACTATTTTTGCATGGAATCATTATGATTTTGGTACATTTGTCTTCCACCATAATTATAATTGTTTCATCCACATGCATGCGGGTTAGCTAGTTTCCCTTTACTAATTAACCTTCTTGTGTTTCCAAGGTCCTGTGAACATTCCACCAGCTATACTTGAAAATTTTATTCATGAGCATGAGGACGAGCAGGACCCATATACTCAGTGGCGCCTGGCAACTTATTCTGATGGATCACCTCTTCTTGTCTGTATACAGGGCACTGCTGATGTTACTAGGGAAGCAGGTGTTGTCTCGTATGGTCGCACTCTCCGGACCTATTCCAACATCCATTGCAGGATATTTGGGATGGATACTAGTGTACTAGCGCCAACACCTTCTCCCTGGTTCAGTATTGGAAGTTTTGGAGGAAACTCGCTCTTCCTTGGACAAAACTATCCAATGATGGTGGAAGGTGATCCAGATGCTATTGACACAACGTTACTACCATTTACGAGAAGCAACTGTATCTATACCTCGGACATTACTATGCTTCCCTACCATCCCAATATGGGTCCTGACATAGGCCGCTTCAGCCTTGATGATCAGTCCTGCGTTGGTCTCGAGATTGACAGTAGCTGGCCCTTCCCAGAGAATCATTTTTGGTACAAAGCAAGCGTTTCCAATGCCGACGAGTGGTTGAGCTGAAGTTCATTTCATCGCTTTGTTATTTGTTGTGTGAGAAAAACTTTACTAGAATGTTTTGTTGGAAATTATCTATAATCCAACGTGTATCCTCATTGTTGTTGTGGGTTGATGACTTGTTGTATGTAATCAATGGTACATTTGCATATGTGTCCATGAACTCACGCCTACTAGTGCTGTCCATATGAACAGTGTTAGTGATTTTAGTTGCAAAAATTAGATAGTTCTAGTGATTTGTAGTTGCATATTTTGACAAATCGCAGTGTTACAAGGTTGACAAATGGCAATGTTACTAGATAAACAAATGTCAATCTTTCCAGTTTGAGAAATGGCAACATACCCAAAATGACAGATATGCAAATCTTACCCAATTGTTTGTACGTGGTTGCACACGGGTCATGCAAAACAACCGTTTGCATTGAAGGGATGCATAAATCCTGCTCGACACGTTTTCCCTTGGCTTCCTGGGGAAGCTGTCGGTTTGCATACGGGTGTTCTAACTAAAACGTTTGTGATGAGTGTTTTATATTTAAAAGTTGTTGACGTTTTTTCAAAAGAAAATTGTTTGATAAGTCTGTACATTAAGAGAGAAAAATGCAAGTTCGTTCAAACCATATCTTTCATTCAGTCACACTGCAAATTTATATTCATATGATCGAGAATTCGAGATATAGTATTAAACCCCAAAAAAACTATTTCCGGTGGCGGCGGAGGTGGCGTGCCGCGCCGTCGTTTTCGTTGTCGTCCTCCGGGATGCTGTTGTTGAAGTATTCAAGGTAGCACAAAATGTTCTTCACTTGTAAATCAAACATCATGTCGCCGCGCATCGACGGGCGGGGCGCGGGAGGACGGCAACTGGCACCGCTGAGAGGTAGCGGTCGACAGCGGCGTCCCATGCCACTGAGGGGGGGGGCGCACGGGCGCAGTGGGTGTAGCCAAACGCACGGGGACCGGCGCCACGGTGGGTGGAGGGGCGCGCACGGGCGCGGCGGGTGCAGCCAAATGCACGGGGCCGGCGCCACGGTGGGTGGAGGGGCGCGCACGGGCACCGGCGCTGGCATATACACGAGCTCGCGCGGGTCCGCGGGGACCTCGCTGACGCCCACAGCTTCCAGCTCTGCGATAGTGCTGGGCGACCAACCCGTCAATGCTGCAGGGATGGTCGTTGGCGCGGGCGCGGGGATGGGAGCTGGGACGGGAGCGGGGGCAGCAACCGTTGCGGCTAGCTCGTTCTGGGCCATGTCCATGAGGCCCCATTCCTCCTTATTTTCTATCTCCTCCGGCTCGGAGTCGACTTCACCAAACTTGAAGACTAGTGGCAGATGATCATTCTGTGCCATGGCGGTGGAGGTCTGTAGCGACCCGACCTCAAACGATCAAGTCTCTGTGCTTCAGTGTCGTCCCTGGATCGCCAATGCTGACACACACAGTACTCGAGGATTTATAACAGAGTAGCAATCACACACTTATTACATCGAATGCCTCAAAAGAGAACTTGTTACAATAAATATGGCTTAAGGCCATCAAATACGATAACAACGGAAGGCTTGGAAGATAAAGTGAGTCCATCAACTCCAATGGCATAGCTAAGCTGCACGACAATGACCTGACGAACCTTACTCCTCATCTGAAAAGTCTGCAACATAATACGTTGCAGCCCGAAAATGGGTCAGCACATGGAATATGCTCGCAATATAACATGGTAGAGCAAGAACAGAATAATGCTATCACTATATGCATATTTGGCTGGTGGAAAGCTCTACAGTTAAAGTTTTGCGAAAAGCCAATTTTTCCCTATAACAAAGGAATAGATTTTATTTAACTATCATGGTAGTTGAAACATCATTGAGAAGGTTCCTCCAACTCAATCCCAATTAAGAGTAATTATCAACCCAACAATATTAATTTAGAGTGATGAGATACATATGATAATCCAAGTACTAGATACTCAAGATGTCCATAACCGGGGACACGGCTAACCATTATTAGTTTGTACACTCTGCAGAGGTTTGCACACTTTTCCCCACAAGACTCGATCTCCTCCGTTGGATTTCTCGCACTACATGGTGTTTGAGAAACGGATGATCGAGACACAGTCTTTCAAAAGCATTAACTATCTACTCTGGATAGACTATACCACCTACAACCCACTACATCTGCTAGTCTACCTCTTCAAGAGCTTCACGCAACTTACTCAACTATGCTAGAGCCCATAATAGCTTGTGGTTGCACACGAAAGTTTCTAGCATGAAATATCTCAGTTCCCTTTGAGCTTGGGTGGCGGACCTTAGGATTATCACACGGGTACTCTGGGATATTCTAGGACAACACTGGATTCTCCAGGTGTCCGACAAGTAATCCACCCAGATGTGTATTAAAGTTGCCACCTTAAGTTGAACCATTAATTAACAATCTCACATCTGTCATGGATTCACTCACCCAAACCACGTCTACGAGCATAGCATGGTAATATAAGCAATACGTAGAAGTAACTCCCAAGGTTTGATAATGACAGGGCAATAGGTTCTACCTCATCAACTACTTCACAATCCCACATGTTATCAATTCCTAACCATGCAATGTTTGAGGGTTGAAACTAATGCATAAAAACTGGGTGATAAAGGGATATGATCAAAGTGTTACTTGCCTTGCTGATGATCCGCAAAACCTAGAGACTCGTAGTAGCACGCTTCGCACTCCGGGTACTCTATCGCAATCAAACAAGCATACAATAAGCAATCAAACAAAGACGCGCGGGTAAAGCACGAGTAAGAAGATCTAACCAGAATGTTCAACTTAAGAACTCCGGTTCGCAAAAGGAATCAAATCAAACGGCGCAACGAAACTCAAACTGCGAAAGAAACAAGATCCGATTACTAATCTGGAATAAGGTCAAATTTTACTGTATCAAAATCTTGTTCAAGTTTGTTAAATGGAAAGAGGGTTTTGAGAGGAAACACTAGGCGCTTGAATCGCCTGATTTCAATAAACGAGCGAAAAGTTATACTAAAACGAAAATCGGATCAAAAATCGCGATCGAAAATAATCGCGGAAAATCCGAGAAAAAGAAAAACTGACAAACAGGCTAACGAACAAATGTTCGCTGTCTGCGGCTAAACGGTGAAAACCGTTCGTTAAAACAAACGTAAAAACGGGCGTTTGCTAAATAACTAAATAGAAAAAAATAAACCGAACTAGATCTAAAAAAACGAATCTAGGGTTTAAAAAAACAAACGATTTTCTCACGAAAACTGAGGCGGCTACTGAGGGTCCGGCGGCGGCGGGGCGGCTCCGGTGCGGCGGTGTGGGGCGGCGGGCGGCGGCGGCAGCGCGTGAGGCGAGGCGGCGGCGGTGGATCGGCGGCGACGCGGCTAGGGTTAGGGTTTGGGCGGCGGCGTGGTTTGGGCAGCTGTGGGCTCGGCGGCGCGGCTTAAAGAGGCCCCCCGGGCAGAGTCCCGCTCGGGTACGGCCCAGATCCGGTTCACTTTTTTTTAAATAAATAATTCCGACATGCAGAAAAAGAAACAAAATAAATACTAAACGGACTCCAAAAATCCCGAAATAAATTTTCCCCGTCCTCTAAAAATAAGCCGGATAAGGTGAACATTTATTTGGGCCTAAAATGAAAATTTGGAAAACAGATATTTTTCCTAATTCAAATAAAATAGCGATAAAACTCCGAATAAAAATCTTATTTGATTTTAATATTAAATCTTCGATATTTCTCTATTTTGAGGAAGTCATTTTATCCTCACTTTTTTATTTTTATAAAAGAAATATTTGAAGAGAAAATAATTAAAATCAAACGATCCTCTTTTCAAAGTTCGGGAAAACTCGAATATGAAAATAATGAAATCCCCAACTCTTTCCGTAGGTCCTTGAGTTGCGTAGAATTTCTAGGATCAAGCCAAAATGCAATAAAATATGATATGCAATGATGATCTAATGTATAACATTCCAAATTGAAAATTTGGGATGTTACAAATGTACCCCCCTTAAGATGAGTCTCGCCCTCGAGATTCGGGTTGGCTAGAAAATATGTGTGGATGGTCTTTGCGAAGATCATCCTCTCATTCCCAGGTGGCTTCGTCCTTGGTATGGTGGCTCCACTGAACTTTACAAAACTTAATAACCTTGTTGCGGGTAACCCGACTGGCAAACTCGAGAATCCTGACTGGCTTCTCCTCATAGGTCAAATCATTGTCCAACTGAATCGCTTCCAGCGGTACTGTATCTCTCAAAGGAATGTCGCCCATCTCTGCGTGGCACTTCTTCAACTGAGAAACGTGGAACACATCGTGAACTCCTGACAATCCTTTGGGTAATTCCAACTTATAAGCAACTTCTCCCATAAGTTCCAAAACTCTGTATGGTCCCACAAAGTATGGCACTAACTTTCCCTTAACTCCAAAGCGCTTAACTCCTCGGAGTGGTGATACCCGAAGTTACACTATGTCTCCGATTTCATAGACTACCTCCTTGCGTTTTGAATCTGCATAACTCTTCTGTTGGGACTGAGCTACCTTCAGTCTATCTCTAATCAATTTAACCTTCTCTTTTGATTCCTTAATCAAATCTGGTCCAAACAACTGACAGTCTCCAACTTCATTCCACAACAACGGTGTCCTGCACCTCCTTCCATACAAGGCTTCAAAAGGTTCCATCTTCAACCTGGCCTGGTAATTGTTGTTGTATGAGAACTCTGCGTAGGGAAAGTTGTCATCCCAATTAGATCCATAATCTAGTGCACAAGCTCTCAACATATCCTCCAGAATCTGGTTGACTCTCTCGGTCTGTCCATCTGTTTGCGGGTGAAAAGCTGTACCGAACTCCAGTCTGGTTCCCAAAGTTTCATGCAACTGATTCCAAAACTTTGAGGTAAACTGGGTTCCTCTATCTGATACAATGGTCCTTGGAACTCCATGCAAACATATGATCCTGGTCATGTATATCTTGGCCAACTTGACACTTGTATAGGTGGTTTTCACTGGGATAAAGTGAGCTACTTTGGTCAAGCGATCAACTACTACCCATATAGAATCATATCCTGATCTGGTCCTGGGCAATCCGGTGATGAAATCCATGCCAAGCTTATCCCACTTCCATTCGGGTATCGGCATAGGTTGTAACAATTCGCCTGGCTTTTAATGTTCTGCCTTCACTCTCTGACATACATCACATACGGCTACATACTCGGCAATATCCTTCTTCATACCAGTCCACCAGAAATGCTCCTTTAAATCCACATACATCTTGGTGTTTCCGGGGTGAATCGAGTATGGTGAGTCATGAGCCTCCTTAAGTATTAACTTCCTGATCTCTGTGTTATTGGGCACATAAACACGATCCTCAAACTAAAAGGTGCCGTGTTCATCCTCACGAAAACCTTTGGCCTTTCCTTTGCTCATTCTCTCTTTTATCTCGGCGATCTCTTTATCATCCTTCTGAGCTTCTCGAATCTTTCCTAACAATGTAGACTGAACTTCCATTGTTGCAACAAAACCTCTTGGGACAACCTCCAATCGAAGCTCCCTGAGATCCTCTACCAACTCCTTTGGCAATCCTGCGCTCATGAGTGTGTTGGCATAACTCTTCCGGCTCAGAGCGTCTGCTACGATGTTGGCCTTGCCTAGATGATAGTGAAGCTTCATGTCATAATCCTTTATAAGCTCCAACCATCTCCTCTGCCTAAGGTTCAGCTCCTTCTGTGTGAAAATGTACTTCAAACTCTTATGGTCAGTGTACCCATCGCAATGGTTTCCAATAAGGTAATGTCTCCAAGTCTTCAACGCATGCACTACGGCAGCCAACTCCAAGTCATGCATGGCATAATTTAACTCATGCGGTTTCAGTTGTCGCAAGGCATATGAAACAACTCTTCCATCCTGCATCAGTACTCCTCCAAGTCCTAAGCGAGATGCGTCGCAATACACTTGGAAATCCTTGCGTATATCCATCAGAATCAGTACTGGGGCTGTGGTTAGACGTTTCTTTAACTCCTGAAAACTCGCTTCACATTCTTCCGTCCATTTAAATTTGGTATCCTTCTTCAATAGCTCCATCATTGGCTTCGCAATCTTGGAAAAATTCTCAATGAATCTCTGGCAGTATCCTGCGAGTCCAAGAAAACTGCGGATCTCGCTAACTGAAGTGGGTGCCAACCATTCAGTGACTGACTGAACCTTGGTGGGGTCTGCTGCTATACCTTCTCCTGATATAACATGTCCAAGGAATCCAACTTCTTTCAACCAAAACTCACATTTGTTGAACTTGGCATACAACTGATGTTCCCTGAGTTTCTCGAGAACTAAATGCAAATGCTCTTTGTGCTCCTCTTCATTCTTCGAGTATACCATTATATCATCAATGAACACCACAACAAACTTATCCAAATATTCCATGAACACCTTGTTCATCATGCTCATGAAATAGGCAGGGGCGTTAGTCAGTCCAAATGACATGACTGTATACTCATATAACCTGTACCTTGTGGTAAATGCGGTTTTAGGTATATCCTTTACCCGGATCTTCAGCTGGTGATATCCTGATCGCAGATCGATCTTCAAAAACACCTCAGCTCCTTGCAACTGGTCAAACAAATCATTGATCATCGGCAGTGGGTATCTGTTCTTGATCGTCACCTCATTCAATGCACGATAATCAACAACCATCCTTAGAGACCTATCCTTCTTCTCAACCAAAAGCACTGGGGCTCCCCATGGTGATGAACTCCATCGGATGTAACCTTTCTCCAATAACTCCTTGATCTGCTTCTTAATCTCCTCCAGATCATTTGCGGGCATCTGGTAGGGTCTCTTTGATATTGGCAAGGTACCTGGCAATAGCTCTATCAAAAACTCGATGTCTCGATCTGGTGGCATGCCTGGTAACTCCTCTGGAAAAACATCTGGGTAATCCTTCACTACAGGCACTTCCTCCTGAACAACTCCCGTGAGGGTATTTACTTGGCTCCTCCTAGGCGCATGTCTAGATACATACTTGATCCTTTTCCCCTCCAGGGTGGTGAGACAAATTGATTTACTAGCACAGTCAATGCTTCCTCCATACTTTGACATCCAGTCCATGCCTAATATCACATCCAATCTTTGTGACTCCAAAATTATTAGGTCTGACGGAAAAACATGGCTACCAATGGTTAGGGGTATCTGGTCGCACCATCGGCTGGCCATATACTCTGCTCCAGGTGAACTTACTAATAGAGGGGTCGTAAGGGTTTGGGTTGGTAGTTTAAACTTATCCACGAATCTCCTTGATATGTATGAATGTGATGCACCAGTATCAAAAAGAACAAGGACGGTAAAAGACTTAACCAAAAACTTACCGATAATTGCATCTGGCTGCCCTTCAACCTCCTCCACGTTAACGTGGTTCACTTGTCCTTTGTTGAATGGATTAGGCTTCTTCCCAGCGCTCCCATTATCGTTTCCATTCTTCGCTTCAGGGCACTCCGTGGCATAGTGTCCAGTCTTCCCGCATTTGAAGCAAGTAATGTGACTTATCTCTCTTGGTGGGTGTGGCTGGATTGGAGCGGGTCTGATTGTTGCTTGTTCCGTTCCTAGTCCCATTCTTGGAACCATTGGAGTTACGCGAACTTCTTCCGTTGTGGTTATGACCTCCATGGTTATGAATAAGTCCTCCCGAGTTCGGGGTTAGACGAGGATTCTGCTGAGCTCCTGAGTTGTACCTTCCTTGTCCATATTTCCTTTTGCGGCTCTTAATTTGCTGCTGCTTCCCTTCAATCATAAGAGCCTTGTCTACCAACTCCTGGTAGTTGTGAAATGTTGCCACCATCAACTGCATGCTCATCTCATTGTTCAGCCCTTCCATAAACTTCTCCTACTTCGCGGCATCTGTGGCCACATCGTCAGGGGCATAACGAGATAGCTTACTAAATTCATCCACGTACTGCCCCATAGTACGGTTCCCTTGGCGCAAGTTGCAAAAATCATGCTTCTTCATGCTCATAGCTCCCGTTGAGACATGGGAAGTGCGGAATGCTTACTGAAACTGATCCCATGTAACAGTGGCTATAGGATAGGTGATTGTGTAATTCTCCCACCACGAGGCTGCTGGTCCATCCAACTGATGTGCGGCAAAACGCACCTTCTCAGCATCTATACAACCTGCAGTGGTTAACTCCCTTCCAATCCTCCGGAGCCAATCGTCTTCCACTATCGGCTCGGTGCTGCTGGAAAACACCGGCGGCTGCAACATCAGAAAGCGGGCTAAGTTGTCAACTGGTGGTGGTGGTGGGTTGTTGTTGTTGCCTTGATTCTGGACTAACAACTGCATCAGTGTATTCTACTGTTGGATCAACTGAGTGAGCTCCGGTGGGAAAGTAAATCCGGGGTCACGTCTCGGAGGCATCTGAGGGTTTAGAGGGAAGAGAATAGAATAGAATGAGGTCTAATGAGAAAAACACTACCCATATGCACATGAGACAAACAGAATCATATCACTCAATCAATCAAGCAAGGGCATACAATCGATCTAACTATCATTACAAAAGTGCTCGGACTATACTATATACATGGTGGAATACTACTACTGATGTGGTGGTCTACTAGAAATATTGATCGGTCGAAGACTCCATGATGTCTGCTCCAGCTTCGTCTTCATAGTCATCGCGCTATCGTCGGGGTCCGAGTCCGTGTCGTCGATGATGATGTAGTCCTTAGAATGAATCTCCTTGGGTTCATCGTCTTCTTCTCCTGGCGCAGGGTCTCCCATGAATACTCCTAGCTTCCTTTCCAGATCGTCATTCTTATCCACTAGTACGACAATTTCCTCCTCATAATCTTCATGAGTAGCCTTGAGTTCTTCCTCCAGTTCCGTGATCCTTGTCATTGCCTCCTTCCGATCTATCATGCCCGCGCACATCTAGTTCTCCTGGCGTCGAATGTGCTGGTTTAACTCCTGGATGAAAGCTGCGATTGATCTATCCTTCCTAGTGCTGATCATCTCCCATTGCTCATCTCGGTGCCCACAAATCTGATAGATAGTATCCTTAAGCTCCTTATGGTAAACTTCTCCAATGCGTCCCATGGTGATGTGAGCTGCCATACTCTTTCCTAGACTCCAGGTTGGTGCATCAAAGGAAAACTCTATGGGTTTGGTGACTGGCACGAATGTCCTTCCTAGAACTTGAACTTGAATCATCCATCGCTCCTCTTCTGGTAAAGTGGCGTTGTAAGTCCCGATGAAGCTTGGTATTCCAATGTTCAGATACTTAGTGACTTCCTTCAAGTGTCGTCCAAAAGGTGGTTCTTCATCCGGTTGTGCAAACTTGTTCCTTGCGTCCGCCATCCTAAAGAGTAGAAAATGGAGAGGTGTCAGAAATGAGAAGAGAGTGATGATCTAGGGCTTTAGCTTAGTGGTCGTGTCCTACACTCAGCGTGTGCTCTGATACCATCTTGTAGCGACCCGACCTCAAACGGTCAAGTCTCTGTGGTTCAGTGTCATCCCTGGATCGGTAATGCTGACACACATAGTACTCGAGGATTTATAACAGAGTAGCAATCACACACTTATTACATCGAATGTCTCAAAAGAGAACTTATTACAATAAATATGGCTTAAGGACATCTAATACGATAACAACGGAAGGCTTGGAAGATAAAGTGAGTCCATCAACTCCAACGGCATAGCTGAGCTGCACGGCAACGACCTAACGAACCTTACTCCTCATCTGAAAAGTCTGCAACATAATACGTTGCAGCCCGAAAATGGGCCAGCACATGGAATATGCTGGCAATATAACACGGTAGAGCAAGAACATAATAATGCTATCACTATATGCATATTTGGCTGGTGGAAAGCTCTACGGTTAAAGTTTTATGAAAAGCCAATTTTTCCCTACAACAAAGGAATAGGTTTTATTTAACTATCATGGTAGTTGAAACATCATTGAGAAGGTTCCTCCAACTCAATCCCAATTAAGAGTAATTATCAACCCAACAATATGAATTTAGAGTGATGAGATACATATGATAATCCAAGTACTAGATACTCAAGACGTCCATAACCGGGGACACGACTAACCATGATTAGTTTGTACACTCTGTAGAGGTTTGCGCACTTTTCCCCACAAGACTCGATCTCCTTCGTTGGATTTCTCGCACTACATGGTGTTTGAGAAACGGATGACCGAGACACAGTCTTTCAGAAGCATTAACTCTCTACTCCGGATAGACTATACCACCTACAACCCACTACATCTGCTAGTCTACATCTTCAAGAGCTTCACGCAACTTACTCAACTATGCTAGAGCCCATAATAGCTTGTGGCTGCACACGGAAGTTTCTAGCATGAAATATCTCAGTTTCCTTAGAGCCTGGGTGGCGGACCTTAGGATTATCACACGGGTACTCCGGGATATCCTAGGACAACACTGGATTCTCCAGGTGCCCGACAAGCAATCCACCTAGATGTGTATTAAAGTTGCCACCTTAAGTTGAACCATTAATTAACAATCTCACATTTGTCATGGATTCACTCACCCAAACCACGTCTACGAGCATAGCATGGCAATATAAGCAATACGTAGAAGTAACTCCCAAGGGTTTGATAATGACAGGGCAATAGGTTCTACCTCATCAACTACTTCCCAATCCCACATGTTATCAAGTCCTAACCATGCAATGTTTGAGGGTTTAAACTAATGCATAAAAACTGGGTGATAAAGGGATATGATCAAAGTGTTACTTGCCTTGCTGATGATCCGCAAAACCTAGAGACTCGTAGTAGCACGCTTCGCACTTCGGGTACTCTATCGCAATCAAACAAGCATACAATAAGCAATCAAACAAAGACGCACGGGTAAAGCACGAGTAAGAAGATCTAACCAGAAAGTTCAACTTAAGAACTCCAGTTTGCAAAAGGAATCAAATCAAACGGAGCAACAAAACTCAAACTGTGAAAGAAACAAGATCCGATTACTAATCTAGACTAAGGTCAAATTTTACTGTATCAAAATCTTGTTCAAGTTGGTTAAATGGAAAGTGGGTTTCGAGACGAAACTCTAGGCGCTTGAATCGCCTGATTCCGATAAACGAGCGAAAAGTTATACTAAAACGAAAATCGGATCAGAAATCGCGATCGAAAATAATCGCGGAAAATCCGAGAAAAAGAAAAACTGACGAACAGGCTAACGAAAGAATGTTCCCTGTCTGCGGCTAAACGGTGAAAACCGTTCATTAAGAACGTAAAAAGGGCGTTCGCTAAATAACTAAACCGAAAAAATAAACCGAACCGGATCTAAAAAACGGATCTAGGGTTTCGAAAAAAACCAAACGGTTTTCTCACGAGGCGGCTACCTCGGGTCCGGCGAGGTCCGACGATGGCGGGGCGGCTCCAGTCCGGCGGCGGCGCGGGCGGCGGCGGCAGCGCGCGAGGCGAGGCGAGGCGGCGGCGGATCGGCGGCGGCGCGGCTAGGGTTAGGGTTTGGGCGGCGGTGCGGTTTGGGCTGTGGTGGGCTCGGCAGCGCGGCTTAAAAAGGCCCCCCGGGCGGAGTCCCGCTCGGGTACGGACCGGAGTCGGTTCACTTTTTTTTAATAAATAATTTCGATGTGCAGAAAAAGAAAGAAAAGAAATACTAAATGGACTCCAAAAATCCCAAAATAAATTTTCCCCGTCCTCTAAAAATAAGTCGGACAAGGTGAACATTTATTTGGGCCTAAAATGCAATTTTGAAAAACGCATATTTTTCCTAATTCAAATAAAATAGCGATAAAACTCTGAATAAAAATCTTATTTGATTTTAATATTAAATCTTCGATATTTATCTATTTTGAGGAAGTCATTTTATCCTCTCTCTTTTATTTTTATAAAAGAAATATTCGAAGAGAAAATAATTAAAAACAAACGATCCTCTTTTCAAAATTCGAGAAAACTCGAATATGAAAATAACGAAATCCCCAACTCTCTCCGTAGGTCCTTGAGTTGCGTAGAATTTCTAGGATCAAGCCAAAATGCAATAAAATATGGTATGCAATGATGATCTAATGTATAACATTCCAAATTGAAAATTTGGGATGTTACAAGGTCTGCGGGGGGAGGGGAATGAGAGGCGAACAGTAAGGCCGCCCATATTAAACAGCGGCTCGGGCGCCATTAATGGAGAGGAAGGCGGGCGGCCATGGAAGTCAAAGGGCTCGCTTCCCAGTGAGCCCGCGCAGCGTACAGCTCGCACGCTTCCCGGTGAGCCTGCGCATCGGAGAACAACTTGCATGCCTCTCGGTCAGCCTGCGCACCGGACTGCGCTCGCACGCCTCCCGTTCACTCAAGGTCAAGCAGTTGTCCGCATGGCCCCTCCTACAACCATTAAAACCAAGACATGTGGCTTCACGTGAATGGTTAACAGAACGCACACGGTTTGAATTATACAAACGTTTGAGATATTAAAGTGGCAGCTATTTTTTCAAAATGCCTTTGTTGGCTGTCATTATTCGAGTGCGCCTTCTCTCAAAATGGACACGAAAAATACCACATCATGTCGGGTGCCATTCCATGATAGCATGCCAAGTTTCATGAATTTCAGACGAGTTTTGGATTTACTAGAATTTAAAAACCAGGCATCTCAATGTTTTGTCGGCAATCAACAGTGCCATGGTGTTTAAAATTTATTCCCATTTCTTGCATGGGACCTAAGCATGAACCCAAGGACACAGATTTGATTTTTCAACCAATTTATATGCACTGGAGCATGTGCATGTAGTTCAAATTTGAATTATGCACATAAATGCATTGAAAACTCAGTTAATGCATAAAAATGTCCAAAAGAACCCCAAAAAATCACAAAATTGACACGGCACTCCTGTTGTTCTATGTTGACACGAGAAATTTTTTGGAAACAATAAGATGCAGTGGATATCATTTCGTCCCCAAAGGTGGGACGTTCCCTACCGAAACCATGATGCTTATTGTGAGAAGCTTTGGTTTGTGAGAAGCATATACCCAAACCTGCCTCAAACAGGACAAAACTTTTACCACGGCATGTTAATGCCGCTCCATGAAAGCATGCCAAGTTTCATGAATTTCAGACGAGTTTTGGATTTACTGGAATTTAAAAATGAGGCATCTCAATGTTTTGCCGGCAATGGTGCCCTGGTGTTTGAAATTCATTCCCATTTCTTGCATGGGACCTAAGCATGCACCCAAGGACATAGATTTAATTTTTCAACCAATTTATATGCACTGGAGCATGTGCATGTAGTTCAAATTTGAATTATGCACATAAATGCCTAGAAAACTCAGTTAATGCATAAAAATGTCCAAATGAACCCCGAAAAATCCCAAAAATTGACACAACACTCATGTTGTTCTATGTTGACACAAGAATTTTTTGAAAGCAATAAGAGGCAATGGATATCGTTTCGTCCCCAAAGGTGGGATGTTCCCTATGGAAACCATCATGCTTGTTGTGAGAAGCATATACCCGAACCTGCCCCAAATGGAACAAATTTTTTAACACGGCATGTTGATGCCGCTCCATGATAGCATGCCAAGTTTCATGAATTTTAGACGAGTTTTGGATTTACTGGAATTTAAAAATGAGGCATCTCAATGTTTTGTCGGCAATCAACGGTGCCCTGGTGTTTGAAATTCATTCACATTTCTTGCATGGGACCTAAGCATGCACCCAAGGACACAAATTTGATTTTTCAACCAATTTATATGCACTGGAGCATGTGCATGTAGTTCAAATTTGAATTATGCACATAAATGCATTGAAAACTCAGTTAATGCATAAAAATGTCCAAACGAACCCCGAAAAATCCCAAAAATTGACACAACACTCCTGTTGTTCTATGTTGACACAAGAAATTTTTTGAAAGCAATAAGAGGTAACGGATATCGTCCCGTCACCAAAGGTGGTACGTTCCCTATCGAAACCATCATGATTGTTGTGAGAAGCTCTATTTTGTGAGAAGCGTATACCCGAACCTGCCCCAAATGGGACAACATTTTCACCACGTCATGTTCATGCCGCTCCATGATAGCATGCCAAGTTTCATGAATTTCAGACAAGTTTTGGATTCACTAGAATTTGAAAACCAGGCATCTCAATGTTTGCCGGCAATCAACAATGCCATGATGTTTGAATTTCATTCTCATCTCTTGCATGGGACCTAGAAATTTACCCAAGGACACACATGTGATTTTTAACCAACTTTGGTGCATTGGAGCATGTGCTTGTAGTTCAAATTTGAATTATGCACATAAAATGCCTAGAAAACCCAGTTAATGCATAAAAATGTCCAAACGAACCCCGAAAAATCCCCAAAATTGACACAACACCCCTGTTGTTCTATGTTGACACGAGAAATTTTTTGAAAGCAATAAGAGGCAATCTTTATCGTTTCGTCCCCAAAGGTGGGAGGTTCCCTACCGAAACCATCATGCTTGTTGTGAGAAGCTCTGGTCTGCGAGAAGCATATACCCGAACCTTCCCCAAATGGGATAAATTTTTTAACACAACATGTTGATGTCGCTCCACGATAGCATGCCAAGTTTCATGAATTTCAGATGAGTTTTGGATTTACTAGAATTTAAAAATCAGGCATCTCAACGTTTTGCCGGCAATCAACAGTGCCCTGGTATTTGAATTTCATTCCCATCTCTTGCATGGGACCTACAAATTCACCCAAGGACACACATGTGATTTTTCAACCAACCTTAGTGCATTGGAGCATGTGCCTGTAGTTCAAATTTGAATTATGCACATAAAATGCCTAGAAAACCCAGTTAATGTATAAAAAGGCCAAACTAACCCCGAAAAATTCCAAGATTGAACACAACACTCCTGTTGTTCTATGTTGACACTACAAAATTTTTGAAAGCAATAGGAGGCAACGGATATCGTCCCGTCACCAAAGGTGGTACGTTCCCTATCGAAACCATCATGCTTGTTGTGAGAAGCTCTGGTTTGTGAGAAGCTCATACCCGAACCTGCCCCAAATGGGACAGAAGTTTTACCACGGCATGTTCATGCCGCTCCATGATAGCATGCCAAGTTTCATGAATTTCAGACAAGTTTTGGATTTACTTGAATTTAAAAACCAGGCATCTCAACATTTTGCTGGCAATCAACAGTGCCATGGTGTTTGAATTTCATTCCCATCTCTTGCATGGGACCTAGAAATTCACCCAAGGACACACATGTGATTTTTCAACCAACTTTGGTGCATTGGAGCATGTGCTTGTAGTTCAAATTTGAATTATGCACATAAAATGCCTAGAAAACCCAGTTAATGTATAAAAAAGGCCAAACGAACCCCAAAAAAATCCCAAGATTGAACACAACACTCATGTTGTTCTATGTTGACACTAGAAATTTTTTGAAAGCAATAAGAGGCAACGAATATCGTCCTGTCCCCAAAGGTGGTACGTTCCCTATCGAAACCATCATGCTTGTTGTGAGAAGCTCTGGTTTGTGAGAAGCTTATACCCAAACCTTCCCCAAATGGGACAAAATTTTCACCACGACATGTTGATGCCGCTCCATGATAGCATGCCAAGTTTCATGAATTTCAGACGAGTTTTGGATTTACTATAATTTAAAAACCAGGTATCTCAACATTTTGCTGGCAATCAATAGTGCCCTGGTGTTTGAAATTCACTCCCATCTCTTGCATGGGACCTAGAAATTCACCCAAGGACACGCACGTGATTTTTGAACCAACTTTAGTGCATTGGAGCATGTGCTTGTAGTTCAAATTTGAATTATGAACATAAAATGCCTAGAAAACCCAGTTAATGTATAAAAAAGGCCAAACGAACCCCGAAAAAATTCATTCCCATTTCTTCCATGGGACCTAAGCATGCACTGAAGGACACATATTTGATTTTTCAACCAATTTGTATGCACCAGAGCATGTGCATGTAGTTTAATTTTGAATTGTGCACCTGAAATGGCTAGAAAACCAGTTTAATGTATGAAATGTCCAAACGAACCCTGAATAATTCCAATTCTTTTACGACACACATACAGTTGCATGTTCACTGCAGATAAAAGGTGTAGCAATTCAAACACCGTCCATTGCCGTTGTGACCCCATTTTGTAATTCAAATCAAGTAGATCCCACACAGTTTATTCTCACCAACCGTATGAGATGTAGTACAAAATATCTTGGAGCACTGTCTGTGTATAGTACGCTGATATGTCTCCAACGTATCTATAATTTATGAAGTATTCATGCTATTATATTATCTGTTTTGCATATTTATGGGATTTACTAAACACTTTTATATTATTTTTGGGACTAACCTATTAACTGGAGGCCCAACCCAAATTGTTGTTTTTGCCTATTTCAGTGTTTCACAGAAAAGGAATATCAAACGGAGTCCAAACGGAATGAAACCTTCGGGAGAGTTATTTTTGGAACGGAAGCAATCCAGGAGACTTGGAGTAGACATCAGGGAAGCTTCGAGGAAGACACGAGGCAGGGAGCCGTGCCCTACCCCCTGGGCGCGCCCCCACCTTCGTGGGCCCCTCGTGGCTCCCCTGACCGACTTCTTTCGCCTATATATGTCCATATATCCTAAAAACAGCAGAATAGATCGAGAGTTCCACCGCCAGAATCCTCTGTAGCCATCGAAAACCAATCTAGACCCGTTCCGGCACCCTGCCGCAGGGGGAATCCCTCTCTGGTGGCCATCTTCATCATCCTGGCGCTCTCCATGATGAGGAGGGAGTAGTCCACCCTCGGGGCTGAGGGTATGTACCAGTAGCTATGTGTTTGATCTCTCTCTCTCTCTCGTGTTCTTGAGGTGGTACGATCTTGATGTATCGCGAGCTTTACTAATATAGTTGGATCTTATGATGTTTCTCCCCCTCTACTCTCTTGTGATGGATTGAGTTTTCCCTTTGAAGTTCTCTTATCGGATTGAGTCTTTAAGGATTTGAGAACACTTGATGTATGTCTTGCACGTGCTTATTTGTGGTGACAATGGGATATCATGTGATCCACTTGATGTATGTCTTGGTGATCAACTTGCGAGTTCCGTGACCTCGTGAACTTATGCATAGTGGTTGGCACACGTTTTCATTTTGACTCTCCGGTAGAAACTTTGGGGCACTCTTTGAAGTTCTTTGTGTTGGTTGAATAGATGAATCTGAGATTGTGTGATGCATATCGCATTATCATACCAACGGATACTTGAGGTGACATTGGAGTATCTAGGTAACATTAGGGTTTTGGTTGATTTGTGTCTTAAGGTGTTATTCTAGTACGAACTCTATGATAGATTGAGCGGAAAGAATAGCTTCGTGTTATTGTACTACGGACTCTTGAATAGATCCATCAGAAAGGATAACTTTGAGGTGGTTTCGTACCCTACAATAATCTCTTCGTTTGTTCTCCGCTATAGTGACTTTGGAGTGACTCTTTGTTGCATGTTGAGGGATAGTTATATGATCCAATTATGTTATTATTGTTGAGAGAACTTGCACTAGTGAAAGTATGAACCCTAGGCCTTGTTTCAACGCATTGCAATACCGTTTGTGCTCACTTTTATCATTAGTTACATTGCTGTTTTTATATTTTCAGATTACAAAAACCTTTATCTACCATCCATATTGCACTTGTACCACCATCTCTTCGCCGAACTAGTGCACCTATACAATTTACCATTGTATTGGGTGTGTTGGGGACACAAGAGACTCTTTGTTATTTGGTTGCAGGGTTGTTTGAGAGAGACCATCTTCATCCTACGCCTCCCACGGATTGATAAACCTTAGGTCATCCACTTGAGGGAAATTTGCTACTGTCCTACAAACCTCTGCACTTGGAGGCCCAACAACGTCTACAAGAAGAAGGTTGTGTAGTAGACATCAAGCTCTTTTCTGGCGCTGTTGCCGGGGAGGTTAGCGCTTGAAGGTATATCTTTAGATCTTGCAATAGAATCTTTTAGTTTCTTGTTTTATCTCTAGTTTAGTCTATAAAATAAAATTACAAAAAAATGGAATCAATGTTGCCTCATATGCTTCATCTTTTTAATATCTTCCATGAAAACAAGGATTCCGATAATTGTGCCAAAGTGTTAGAAGAAGAATGCATTAGAATGTTTGGCACTAAATCCTTGTATGATGAGCATGATTGCAATGTTGTTAGTATGAATTCCTTGGATATCTATGATGCTAATGGTATGCAAAGCCACAAGCTTGGGGATGCTATGTTTGATGAAGATGATATTTTTTGTCCCCCAAGTGTTGATGAGCAAATTTATTTTGATGATAGCATGCCTCCTATTTATGATGATTATATTGATGAAAGTGGGTTTGGAAGAGTGTCAACTTTAGTAAGTAATGATCCCACTATTTTAGAGGGTGTTGAATCTTATTGTGATAATTATGAAAGTGGGTTTGGAGAGGTCATGACTTTAGTTAATGTTAATCCCACTATTTTGGAAGAGTGTCAACTTTGCATACTTGTAGATCATGAAAATAATGCTTTATGTGATGGTTATATTGTTGAGTTCATTCATCATGATACTGAAAATTATTATGAGGGAGGAATATATGCTTGTAGGAATAGCAATAATATCAAGTTTCCTCTCTACATGTTGAAAATTTTGAAGATATGCTTGTTTTGCCTTCCTATGCTAGTTGATTATTGTTCCCATAAGTTGTTTGTTCACAAAATCCCTATGCATATGAAGTGGGTTAGACTCAAATGTGCTAGTCATATTCTTCATGATGCTCTCTTTATGTTTCAATTCTTATCTTTTATGTGAGCATCATTGAAATCATCATGCCTAGCTAGGGGCGTTAAACGATAGCGCTTGTTGGGAGGCAACCCAATTTTATTTTTGTTCTTTGCTTTTTGCTCCTGTTTAGTAATAAATAATTCATCTACCTTCTTTTATGATTGTGTTTTTTATGTTTTAATTAGTGTTTGTTCCAAGTAAAGCCTTTAGGATCTTCTTGGATGATTGTTGTTTGATCTTGCTGTAAAAAACAGAAAGTTTGCGCTCACGAGAATAATTTTAAATTTTTTACCAGAGAGCGATAAAATACTGATTCCAATTGTAATAGATAAATATACAAAATTTTTAGTTCTTACTAATTTGGTAGAATTTTTGGAGTTACATAAGTATTCGAAACCTACAGATTACTACAGAGTGTTCTGTTTTTGACAGATTCTGTTTTTCGTGTGTTGTTTCCTTATTTTTATGAATCTATGGCTAGTATCGAGGGTATGAACCATAGATAATTTGGAATACAGTAGGTTTAACACCAATATAAATAAATAATGAGTTTATAACAGTACCTTAAGTGGTGGTTTGTTTTCTTATACTAACGGAGCTTACGAGTTTTTCTGTTGAGTTTGGTGTTGTGAAGTTTTCAAGTTTTGGGTAAAGATTCGATGGAATATGGAATAAGGAGTGTCAAGAGCCTAAGCTTGGGGATGCCCAAGGCACCCCAAGGTAAAATCCAAGGACAACCAAAATCCTAAGCTTGGGGATGCCCCAGAAGGCATCCCCTCTTTCGTCTTCGTTCATCGGTAACTTTACTTGGAGCTACATTTTTATTCACCACATGATATGTGTTTTGCTTGGAGCGTCAATTTATTTTGTTAGGATTTGCTTTCTGTTATTTAGAACAATGTTTTGCATCTTTTATTTCAATAAAAGTGGCATTGATGGCCTTTACTATGCCTATTTTACAAGTCTACATGTTGCTGTTTGAAAACAGAAAAGTTTACCACTGTTGTAAAAATTCCCTAGAAAATTAAGAATGTGATAAAATGTTCAAACCTTTTGCATAATAAGCTCTGATAAATTTACTACCGTGTGAATTTTATTTCATAATTTTTGGAGCTAGGGAAGTATGGATCTTGCTGCGTTCTTCACAGACTGTCCTGTTTAGGCAGATTGTTGTTATGTTTGCATTGTTTGCATATGTTTGCTTGTTTAATGGTTCTATTTGAGGATAGGACTATTAAATATGCGGAGGCATTTAGTATGCAATGTTGATTAATAATTTTAGTGATTTGCTACAGAAGAGTATGATAAGGTTTTTGCATTGGTTTATACTAACTTATCTCACGAGTCCTTGTTGAGTTTTGTGTAGATGAAGCTTTTGAGATTTAGGGAGACCGTGATATCAGAGGAATTAAGGAGACACAAAAGCTCAAGCTTGGGGATTCCCAAGGCATCCCAAGATAATATTTCAAGAAGTCTCAAGCATCTAAGCTTGGGGATGCCCCGGTTGGCATCCCACCTTTCTTCTTCAACAACTATCGGTTAGTATCGGTTGATCCTAAGTTTTGCTTCTTCACACGATGTTTGCTATTCTTAGATGTAATTTTATTTTGTTTTGATTGCTGTTTGAGTAAAGTATCAAGATTTGAAATTATTAAATGGGAGAGTCTTCACATAGCTAAATAATTATTTAACTACTCATTGATCTTCACTTATATCTTTCGGAGTGGTTTGTTATTTATTCACGTGCTTCCCATATATCCTATGAGTAAATGGTTGATGAATTGAATATAATAAATCTGCAATTTTATATGTTTCATATGCTTATCCCATGGGGAGTAATGACTTCACATATAAGAAGTAGAGGTGGTAAATTTATTGAAGGTTAGAAAACATTGTATTGGTCACTTGAACAATTCATGAAAGAATATTGAGGGAAGAGAGATTTCACATATAAATATACTATTTGGGACATTGATACGTCTCCAATGTATCTATAATTTTTGATTGTTCCATGCTATTATATTATCAACCTTGGATGTTTTATATGCATTTATATGCTATTTTATATGATTTTTGGGACTAACCTATTAACCCAGAGCCCAGTGCCAGTGCCAGTTTCTGTTTTTTCCTTGTTTTAGAATATCGCGGAAAAGGAAAATCAAATGGAGTCCAATTGACATGAAACTTCACGGAACTTATTTTTGAAACGGAAGCAATCCATAAGACTTGGAGTGTACGTAAGGGAAGCAACAAGGAAGGCACGAGGCAGGGGGCGCGCCCACCCCCCTGGGCGTGCCCTCCACCCTCGTGGGCCCCTCGTGGCTCCCCTGATGTATTTCTTCCGCCTATATATCCATATACCCTAAAACTATCAAGGAGCACAATAGATCGGGAGTCCACCGCCAGAAGCCTCCGTAGCCACCGAAAACTAATCTAGACCCGTTCCGGCACCCTGCCGAAGGGGCAATCCCTCTCCGGTGGCCATCTTCATCATCCGGGTGCTCTCCATGACGAGGAAGGAGTAGTTCTCCTCGGGGCTGAGGGTATGTACCAGTAGCTATGTGTTTGATCTCTCTCTCTCTCGTGTTCTTGAGGTGATACGATCTTGATGTATCGCGAGCTTTGCTATTATATTTGGATCCTATGATGTTTCTCCTCCCCCTCTCCCTCTCTTGTAATGGATTGAGTTTCCCCTTTGAAGTTATCTTATCGGATTGAGTCTTTAAAGATTTGAGAACACTTGATGTATGTCTTGCCGTGCGTATCAGTGGTGACAATGGGATATCACGTGATTCACTTGATGTATGATTTGGTGAGCAACTTGCGGGTTCCGCCCATGAACCTATGCATAGGGGTTGGCACACGTTTTCGTCGTGATTCTCCGGTAGAAACTTTGGGGCACTCTTTGAGGTTCTATGTGTTGGTTGAATAGATGAATCTGAGATTGTGTGATGCATATCGTATAATCATATACTTGAGGTGACATTGGAGTATCTAGGTGACATTAGGGTTTTGGTTGATTTGTGTCTTAAGGTGTTATTCTAGTACGAACTCTAGGGCTGTTTGTGACACTTATAGGAATAGCCCAACGGATTGATTGGAAAGAATAACTTTGAGGTGGTTTCGTACCCTACCATAATCTCTTCGTTTGTTCTCCGCTATTAGTGACTTTGGAGTGACTCTTTGTTGCATGTTGAGGGATAGTTATATGATCCAATTATGTTATTATTGTTGAGAGGACTTGCACTAGTGAAAGTATGAACCCTAGGCCTTGTTTCAACACATTGCAATACCGTTTACGCCCACTTTTATCATTCGTTACCTTGCTGTTTTTATATTTTCAGATTACAAAAACTATTATCTACCATCCATATACCACGTGTATCACCATCTCTTCGCCGAACTAGTGCACCTATACAATTTACCATTGTATTGGGTGTGTTGGTGACACAAGAGACTCTTTGTTATTTGGTTGCACGATTGCTTGAGAGAGACCATCTTCATCCTACGCCTCCTACGGATTGATAAACCTTAGGTCATCCACTTGAGGGAAATTTGCTACTGTCCTACAAACCTATGCACTTGGAGGCCCAACAACGTCTACAAGAAGAAGGTTGTGTAGTAGACATCAAGCTCTTTTCTGGCGCTGTTGCCGGGGAGGTGAGTGCTTGAAGGTATATCTTTAGATCTTGCAATCGAGTCTTTTAGTTTCTTGTTTTATCACTAGTTTAGTTTATAAAATAAAATTAAAAAATGGAATTAAGTTTGCCTCATATGCTTTATATTTTTATTATCTATTGTGAGAATAAGGATTCCGATAATTGTGCTCAAGTGCTAGAATAAGTATGCATTAGAATGTTTGGCACTAAATATTTGAATGATGAGCATGATTGCAATGTTGTTAGTATAAATTCCTTGAATATCCATGATGCTAATGATATGCAAAGCCACAAGCTTGGGGAAGCTATGTTTGATGAAGATGATATTTTTTGTCCCCCAAGTTTTGATGAGCAAATTTATTATGATGAAAGCATGCCTCCTATTTATGATGATTATATTGATGAAAGTGGATTTGGAGTGGTCATGACTTTATTTAATAATGATTCCACTATTCCGGAAGAGGTTCCAATTGATTATGAGAACAAAGTTGCTATCTATTATGATTATTATGATGACTTGTATGCTATAAATAATAATGATATCCATGAAACTTGTCATCATGATTTTAGTTTTCAATTGGATTATGCCTCACATGATAATTATTTTGTTGAGTTTGCTCCCACTATTATTCATGAGAAGAATTTTGTTTTTGTGGAGAGTAATAAAATTTCTATGCTTGTAGATCATGAAAAGAATGCTTTAGGTGCTGGTTATATTGTTGAATTCATTCATGATGCTACTGAAAATTATTATGAGGGAGGAACATATGCTTGTAGGAATTGCAATAATATCAAGTTTCCTCTCTATGTGCATAAGATTTTGAAGTTATGCTTGTTTACCTTCCTATGCAAGTTGATTCTTGTTCCCACAAGTTGTTTGCTCACAAAATCCCTATGCATAGGAAGTGGGTTAGACTTAAATGTGTTATTCATATTCTTCATGATGCTCTCTTTATGTTACAATTCTTATCTTTTATGTGAGCATCGTTGAAATCATCATGCCTAGCTAGGGGCGTTAAACGATAGCACTTGTTGGGAGGCAACCCAACTTTATTTTCGGTCCTTGCTTTTTGTTCCTTTTTAGTAATAAATTAATCATCTATAATCTTTTATGATTGCGTTTCTATGTTTTAATTAGTGTTTGTGCCAAGTAGAACCTTTGGGAAGACTTGGGGAAAGTCTTTGCGATCATGCTGTAAAAAAACAGAAACTTTAGCGCTCACGAGAATTGCTGCCAGTTTTTATTGGAGAGTGCTATTTAGTTCATTATTTTTGCAGATGATTAATAGATAAATTCCTCATGTCGATCAATTTATTTGAGAATTGTATGAGTTCCATAAGTATACGTTTGATTCAGATTACTACAGACTGTTCTGTTTTTGACAGATTCTGTTTTTTTGTGTGTTGTTTGCTTATTTTGATGAATCTATGGCTAGTAAAAGAGTTTATAAACCATAGAGAAGTTGGAATACAGTAGGTTTAACACCAATATAAATAAATAATGATTTCATTACAGTACCTTGAAGTGGTGTTTTGTTTTCTTTCGCTAACGGAGCTTACGAGTTTTCTGTTAAGTTTTGTGTTGTGAGGTTTTCAAGTTTTGGGTAAAGATTCGATGGACTATGGAATAAGGTGTGGCAAGAGCCTAAGATTGGGGATTCCCAAGTCACCCCAAGGTAATATTCAAGGACAACCAATAGCCTAATCTTGGGGATGCCCCGGATGACATCCCCTCTTTCGTCTTCGTTCATCGGTAACTTTACTTGGAGCTATATTTTTATTCGCCATATGATATGTGTTTTGCTTGGAGCGTCATTTTATTTTATTTTGTTTTGCTTGCTGTTTGAATAAAATACCAAGATCTGAAATTATTAAATGTTAGAGAGTCTTCACATAGTTACATAATTGTTCGACTACTCATTGATCTTCACTTATATCTTTCGGAGTAGTTTGTTGTTGCTCTAGTGCTTCACTTATATCTTTTTAGAGCACGTCGGTGGTTTTATTTTGAAGAAATAGATGAACTCTCATGCTTCACTTATATCATTTTGAGAGTCTTTAGAACAGCATGGTAATTTTCTTTGGTTATGAAATTAGTCCTAATATGATGGGCATCCAAGAGGGATATAATAAAAACTTTCATATAAGTGCATTGAATACTAAGAGAAGTTTGATACTTGATGATTGTTTTGAGATATGGAGATAGTGATATTAAAGTGGTGCTAGTTGAGTAGTTTTGAATTTGATAAATACTTGTGTTGAAGTTTGCAAGTCCTGTAACATGCACGTATGGTAAACATTGTGTAACAAATTTGAAACATGAGGTGTTATTTGATTGTCTTCCTTATGAGTGGCGGTCAGGGACGAGCGATGGTCTTTTCCTACCAATCTATCCCCCTAGGAGCATGCGCGTAGTGCTTGGTTTTTGATGACTTGTAGATTTTTACAATAAGTATGTGAGTTCTTTATGATTAATGTTGAGTCCATGGATTATACACACTCTCACCCTTCCATCATTGCTAGCCTCTTCGGTACCGTGCATTGCCCTTTCTCACATTGAGAGTTGGTGCAAACTTCGCCGGTGCATCCAAACCCCGTGATATGATACGCTCTATCACACATAAACCTCCTTATATCTTCCTCAAAACAGCCACCATACCTACCTATTATGGCATTTCCATAGCCATTCCGAGATATATTGCCATGCAACTTTCCACCACTCCGTTTATTATGACACACTTCATCATTGTCATAGTGCCTTGCATGATCATGTAGTTGACATCATATTTGTGGCAAAGTCACCATGCATAATTTATCATACATGTCACTCTTGATTCATTGGTATCCCGGTATACCACCGGAGGCATGCATATAGAGTCATACTTTGTTCTAGTTTCGAGTTGTAATCATTGAGTTGTAAATAAATAGAAGTGTGATGATCATCATTCATAGAGCATTGTCCCAAAAAAGGCAAAAAAGGCCAAATAAAAAAGAAAGGCCAAATAAAAAAAGGAAAGGCCAAATAAAAAATAAAATAAAAGGGACAATGCTGCTATCCTTTTTCCACACTTGTGCTTCAAAGTAGCACCATAATCATCATGATAGAGAGTCTCTTGTTTTGTCACTTTCATATACTAGTGGGAACTTTTCATTATAGAACTTGGCTTGTATATTCCAACAATGGGCCTCCTCAAGTGCCCTAGGTTTTCGTGAGCAAGCAAGTTGGATGCACACCCACTTAGTTTCTTTTGTTGAGCTTTCATACATTTATAGCTCTAGTGCATCCGTCGCATGGCAATCCCTACTCCTTGCATTGACATGAATTGATGGGCATCTCCCTAGCCCATTGATTAGCCGCGTCGATGTGAGACTTTCTCCTTTTTTTCTTCTCCACATAACCCCCTCAATATATTCTATTCCACCCATAGTGCTATATCCATGGCTCGCGCTCATGTATTGCGTGAAAGTTGAAAAAAGTATGAGATTACTAAAGTATGAAACAATTGATTGGCTTGTCATCGGGGTTGTGCATGATGAGAGCATTCTTGTGTGACGAAAATGGAGCATGACCAAACTATATGATTTTGTAGGGAAACTTTCTTTGGCCATGTTATTTTGAGAAGACATGATTGCTTAGTTAGTATGCTTGAAGTATTATTATTTTTATGTCAATATTAAACTTTTGCCTTGAATCTTATGGATCTGAACATTCATGCCAAAATGAAGAGAATTACTTAGAGAAATATGTTAGGTATCATTCCACATCAAAAATTCTGTTTTTATCATTTACCTACTCGAGGACGAGCAGGAAATAAGCTTGGGGATGCTGATATGTCTCCAACATATCTATAATTTTTGATTGTTCCATGCTATTATATTATCAACCTTGGATGTTTTATATGCATTTATATGCTATTTTATATGATTTTTGGGACTAACCTATTAACCCAGAGCCCAGTGCCAGTTTCTGTTTTTTCCTTGTTTTAGAGTATCACAGAAAAGGAAAATCAAACGGAGTCCAATTGACATGAAACTTCACGGAACTTATTTTTAAAACGGAAGCAATCCAGAAGACTTGGAGTGTACGTAAGGGAAGCAACGAGGAAGGCACGAGGCAGGGGGGCGCGCCCACCCCCCTGGGCATGCCCTCCACCCTCGTCGGCCCCTCGTGGCTCCCCTGATGTATTTATTCCGCCTATATATCCATATACCCTAAAACTATCAGGGAGCACAATAGATCGGGAGTTCCGCCGCCAGAAGCCTCCGTAGCCACCGAAAACCAATATAGACCCGTTCCGGCACCTTGCCGGAGGGGGCAATCCCTCTCCGGTGGCCATCTTCATCATCCCGGTGCTCTCCATGACGAGGAGGGAGTAGTTCTCCTTGGGGCTGAGGGTATGTACCAGTAGCTATGTGTTTGATCTCTCTCTCTCTCTCATGTTCTTGAGGTGATACGATCTTGATGTATCGCGAGCTTTGCTATTATATTTGGATCCTATGATGTTTCTCCTCCCCCACTCTCTCTTGTAATGGATTGAGTTTCCCCTTTGAAGTTATCTTATCGGATTGAGTCTTTAAAGATTTGAGAACACTTGATGTATGTCTTGCCGTGCGTATCTGTGGTGACAATGGGATATCACGTGATTCACTTGATGTATGTTTTGGTGATCAACTTGCGGGTTCCGCCCATGAACCTATGCATAGGGGTTGGCACACGTTTTTTCATCGTGATTCTCCGGTAGAAACTTTGGGGCACTCTTTGAGGTTCTATGTGTTGGTTGAATAGATGAATCTGAGATTGTGTGATGCATATCGTATAATCATACCCACAGATACTTGAGGTGGCATTGGAGTATCTAGGTGACACTAGGGTTTTGGTTGATTTGTGTCTTAAGGTGTTATTCTAGTACGAACTCTAGGGCTGTTTGTGACACTTATAGGAATAGCCCAACGGATTGATTGGGAAGAATAACTTTGAGGTGGTTTCGTACCCTACCATAATCTCTTCGTTTGTTCTCCGCTATTAGTGACTTTGGAGTGACTATTTGTTCAAAATTTTGTTGAGCTTTAATACTTATAGCTCTAGTGCATCCGTTGGATGGCAATCCCTACTCGCTCACATTGATATCTATTGATGGGCATCTCCATAGCCCGTTGATATGCCTAGTTGATGTGAGACTATCTTCTCCTTTTTGTCTTATCCACAACCACCATTCTATTCCACCTATAGTGCTATGTCCATGGCTCACGCTCATATACTGCGTGAAGATTGAATTTTTTTGAACAAAGAGTCACTCCAAAGTCACTAATAGCAGAGAACAAACGAAGAGATTATGGTAGGGTACGAAACCACCTCAAAGTTATTATTTCCAACCAATCCGTTGGTCTATTCCTATAAGTGTCACAAACAGCCCTAGAGTTCATACTAGAATAACACCTTAAGACACAAATCAACCAAAACCCTAATGTCACTTAGATACTCCAATGTCACCTCAAGTATCCGTGGGTATGATTATACGATATGCATCACACAATCTCAGATTCATCTATTCAACCAACACATAGAACCTCAAAGAGTGCCCCAAAGTTTCTACCGCAGAGTCAAGACGAAAACGTGTGCCAACCCCTATGCATAAGTTCATGGGCGGTACCCGCAAGTTGATCACCAAAACATACATCAAGTGAATCACGTGATATCCCATTGTCACCACAGATACGCACGGCAAGACATACACCAAGTGTTCTCAAATCTTTAAAGACTCAATCCGATAAGATAACTTCAAAGGGGAAACTCAATCTATTACAAGAGAGTAGAGGGGGAGAAGAAATATAAGATCCAACTATAATAGCAAAGCTCGCGATACATGAAGATCGTGCCAAATCAAGAACACAAGAGAGAGAGAGATCAAACACATAGCTACTGGTACATACCCTCAGCCCCGAGGGTGGACTACTCCCTCCTCGTCATGGAGAGCGCCGGGATGATGAAGATAGCCACCGGAGAGGGATTCCCCCTCCGACAGGGTGCCGGAACGGGTTTAGATTGGCTTTCGGTGGCTACGGAGGCTTCTGGCGGCGGAACTCCCGATCTATTGTGCTCCCCAATCGTTTTAGGGTATATGGAAATATATAGGTGGAAGAAGTACGTCAGGGGAGCCACGAGGGGCCCACGAGGATGGAGGGCGCGCCCAGGGGGGTTGGCGCGCCCCCTGCCTCGTGGCTTCCTCGTTGCTTCCCTTACGTGGACTCCAAGTCTCCCGGGTTGCTTTCCTTCCAAAAATAAGTTCCGTGAACTTTTAGGTCAATTGGACTCCAAAAATAAGACGAGGAGAGCTTCATTTGGCTGGCCGAGAAAATGACCTATCAGTAATGAGAAATGGGCTGTACATTTTTAAAACACATCAAACCAGCAATTAGTTTCAAATTTCTTCTTTTCATTTCGATATTTTAAATTGCATTGATTTTTATGTGTGGACAATTTGTTGGATTTTATATTGATATACATTTATTTTTAAAATCAGTTTGAATGTGACTCAAAATTTCGGGATTAAAAATAGTTTGGACCGCACCGAAATATGCAAAATTTTGTATAATTTTTTAACCATGGCCACAATATGGGCTGTAATGCTAATAAAAAGAATATGAGCTCCAAAAAAACCTTAAGAATTAGCAAATGGGTTGTAAATTATTAGAAATAATGGCAGATGGGTTGTATGTTGTTTTCCACAGATTTGAGACTTTCCTAAAAAAAGGTTGACGCACAAGAAGTGACTGTTGGATTTCTATCCAATGGCCGTCGTGCTTCTTCAATCTCTGCTCTTCCTGCTCCAGCCGCTCAAACAAGCGCCGGCGGGACTGCCTGCTCCCTCCTTCCCGCGGCCGGCTGTGCTGCCGCGTAGGCCTCACCGCCCCACCGTACTCCAATCGCTGGCCTAGCCATCCCTCTACTCACCCACAGTTGCTGTTATTCTCCGGCTACGGCAGACGAACCAGTAAACCCTCGTACAGTCGTACTCCCCTCCGCGTGGGAAACAACTGCAGAGTCTTCCCTGCCTCCGTGTCGTTCCCTTCCTAGGCCTCGCCGTCGTCCACCACCCTGGTGCTCTCGGCGCGGCCTGGTCAATGTGGTCAACGACCGACATCCATCTGAAGTGGACTGTACATGGAGAGGCTGACAGCTAGGTCCATGGTCGCACGTAAGAAAATGCCTCCTTATTACGCGCAAAATAATGATTCCTTTTCACCTGACATCTGGGACCCACCAGAAGGGCCTCTGTATTTCACGAAAAAAACGTTACTGCCGCTGACAGCTCGGACCCACCAGCTATATCTTCGCACGCAAGGAAGTGTCTCCTTATTACACACAAAAAATGAATACTCTCCCTGCTAGCTGGGACCCAGTATAGTGGCAGGCTGACTTGTGGGCCTACTAAGTTGACGGGGACAGAGGGCTTTGTCAACTTAGTCAATATGCACGATTCTAGCTCCAGTGACCGTACGATGTCCGTCCAACGGCCGTAGTGCTTCTTCAACCTCTGGTCTTCTTGCTCCAGCCACCCAAACCAGCGCTGGTCATGCCTCGTGCTCCTACCTCCCGTGGCCAGCTGCGATGCGGCGGAGGCCTCACCGCCTCCTACTACTCCCACCGCTGGCCAGGCCATCCCTCTACTTACCCACACCCCCTATTATTCTGCGGCAACAGCAGCCTCACACCTCAGCGAACCAGTGAACCCTCATACTCCTCTATGTGTGGGCATCCACTGCCGCGTCTTCCCTGGCTCCGCGTCGTCCCCTTCCTAGGCCTCGCCATCGTCCACCGCCTTGGTGCTCTCGGCGCGGCGTGGTCAATGTGGTCAACGACTGACTTCCATCGGAAGAGCACTGTACGTGGAGAGGCTGACAGCTGGGTCCACGACAGCCGCAAGGAAGTGCCTCCTTATTACGCGCAAAATAATTATTCCTGTACCTGACAGTGGGGACCCACCGGATGGGCCACCGTATTTCATGAAAAAAACGTTTCCCCCTGACTGCTGGGACCCACCAGCTACATCTTCGCATGCAAGGAAGTGCGTCCGGTAAAAAAAACGATTCACCCTCCTGACTGTTGGGATCCACTAGCTATATCTTCGCACGCAAGGAAGTGCCTGACAGTCGGAACCCACCTGGTCGAAGCGTATGTAGCATTGTCATTCTGGTCGCGAACGTGTACGTACATACTGGTCGATGTAGAGCGCGCACGTGTCGTAGTTGAGGCGCTCATGTAGCATGTACACGTACGTATATCAGCCAGTGTGCAAGAAAGAAAATACGGCCACGTACGTACATATGGGCGGGGTCTCGAACGCCTACTCGCGCATACGTACAACCAGGGCTCGTGTACATGGCTGGGTCAGAACGGAGAAACTGCGTCGTCGTCGTGTTCATGGGGAGCCAACCGGTTGGGTCGGAACGGAATGCATCGTCGTGTTCATCGGGAGGGCTTAGACGGAACAGCTGATGGAAACGATGCCTAGCATACCGCAGAACAGAGGAAACGACCTTGTTTTCGACCGACCACGTTCGAAACTGGATCTTGTTCATCGGGAGGGGTCTGGCGTACCGCAAAACGGAGGAAACGGACCTCCTACAGTCAAAACGGGGCTCCTGTTGATCAGGAGGGGTGTGGCGTACCGCAAAACGGAGGAAACGGACTTGTGTTGGAGCGCTACGGTCAAAACGGGGGTCCTGTTCATCGGGAGGGGTGTGGCTGCTACTTCTTGAGCACTGCGTTGGATTTCCCCGAAGAGGAAGGGATGATGCAGCAAAGTAGCGTAAGTATTTCCCTCAGTTTTTGAGAACCAAGGTATCAATCCAGTAGGAGGCTACACTCGAGTCCCTCGTACCTACACAAAAACAATAGCTCAACGCAACCAACGCGCTTAGGGGTTGTCAATCCCTTCACGGTCACTTACGAAAATAAGATATGATAGAGATGATAAATAATATCTTTTGGTATTTTTTGGTATAGAGATGCAAAGTAAATAAAGTAAAAGCAAAGTAAAAACAAAGCAATAGTAAAGTGATGGAGATTGATATGATGAGAAAGAGACCCGGGGGCCATATGTTTCACTAGTGGCTTCTCTCAAGAGCATAAGTATTCTACGGTGGGTGAACAAATTACTGTTGAGCAATTGACAGAATTGAGCATAGTTATGAGAATATCTAGGTATGATCATGTATATAGGCATCACGTCCGAGACAAGTAGACCAAAATGATTCTGCATCTACTACTGTTACTCCACTCATCGACCGCTATCCAGCATGCATCTAGAGTATTAAGTTAAAAACAGAGTAACGCCTTAAGCAAGATGACATGGTGTAGAGGGATAGTTTCATGCAATATGATAAAAACCCCATCTTGTTATCCTCGATGGCAACAATACAATACGTGCCTTGCTGCCCCTTCTGTCACTGGGAAAGGACACCGCAAGATTGAACCCAAAGCTAAGCACTTCTCCCATGGCAAGAACAACCAATCTAGTAGGCCAAACCAAACTGATAATTCGAAGAGACTTGCAAAGATAACCAATCATACATAAAAGAATTCAGAGAAGATTCAAATAGTATTCATAGATAGACTTGATCATAAACCCACAATTCATCGGTCTCAACAAACACACCGCAAAAAGAAGATTACATCGAATAGATCTCCACGAGAGAGGGGGAGAACATTGTATTGAGATCCAAAAAGAGAGAAGAAGCCATCTAGCTACTAGCTATGGACCCGTAGGTCTGAAGTAAACTACTCACAGTTCATCGGAGGGGCTTGGATGATGATGTAGAAGCCCTCCATGATCGATGCCCCCTCCAGCGGAGCTCCGGAACAGGCCCCAAGATGGGATCTCGTGGATACAGAAAGTTGCGGCGGTGGAATTAGGTTTTTGGCTCCGTCCCCGATCATTTGGGGGTACGTGGATATATATAGGAGGAAGAAGTATGTCGGTGGAGCTTCGAGGGGCCCACAAGGTAGGGGGCGCGCCCTAGTGGGGGCGCCCTCCACCCTCGTGACCACCTCGTGGCTTTCTTGACGGAGGGTCCAAGTCTCCTGGATCTTATCTGATGAGAAAATCACGTTTCCGAAGGTTTCATTCTGTTTGGACTCCGTTTGATATTCCTTTTCTTCGAAGCCCTAAAACAGGCAAAAAACAGCAATTCTGGGCTGGGCCTCCAGTTAATAGGTTAGGTCCAAAAATAATATAAAAGTGTAAAATAAAGCCCAATAATGTCTGAAATAGTAGATAATATAGCATGGAGCAATCAAAAATTATAGATACGTTCGAGATGTATCAAGCATCCCCAAGCTTAATTCCTGCTCGTCCTCGAGTAGGTAAATGATAAAAACAGAATTTTTGATGCGGAGTGCTACTTGGCATAATTTCAATGTAAATCTTCTTAATTGTGGCATGAATATTCAGATCCGAAAGATTCAAGACAAAAGTTCATATTGACATAAAAATGATAATACTTCAAGCATACTAACTAAGCAATTATGTCTTCTCAAAATAACATGGCCAAAGAAAGTTCATCCCTACAAAATCATATAGTTTAGTCATGTTTCATTTTCGTCACACAAGAATGCTATCATCATGCACAACCCCGATGACAAGCCAAGCAATTGTTTCATACTTTAGTAATCTCAAACCTATAAACTTTCACGCAATATATGAGCGTGAGCCATGGACATTTACTATGGGTGGAATAGAATATAATGAAGGGGGATTATGTGGAGAAAAAAAGGAGAAAGTCTCACATCAACGAGGATAATCAATGGGCTATGGAGATGCCCATCGTTGATGTTAATGCAAGGAGTAGGGATTGCCGTGCAATGGATGCACTAGAGCTATAAATGTATGAAAGCTCAACAAAAGAAACTAGTGGGTGTGCATCCAACTTGCTTGCTCATGAAGACCTAGGGCACTTGAGGAGGCCCATTGTTGGAATATACAAGCCAAGTTTTATAATGAAAAAATCCCACTAGTATATGAAAGTGATAACATGAGAGACTCTCTATTATGAAGATCATGGTGCTACTTTGAAGCACAAGTGTGGTAAAAGGATAGTAACATTGTCCCTTCTCTCTTTTTCTCTCATTTTTTGGGCCTTCTCTTTTTTTATTCCTCACTTGGGACAATGCTCTAATAATGATGATCATCACAGTTCTATTTATTTACAACTCAATGATTACAACTCGATACTAGAACAAAGATGACTCTATGTGAATGCCTCCGGCGGTGTACCGGGATATGCAATGAACCAAGAGTGACATGTATGAAATAATTATGAACGGTGGCTTTGCCACAAATACTATGTCAACTACACGATCATGCTAAGCAATATGACAATGATGAATGTGTCATGATGAACGGAATGATGGAAAGTTGCATGGCAATATATCTCGGAATGGCTATGGAAATGCCATAATAGGTAGGTATGGTGGCTGTTTTGAGGAAGATATAAGGCGGTTTATGTGTGAAAGAGCGTATCATATCATGGGGTTTGGATGCACCGGTGAAGTTTGCGCCAACTCTCAATGTGAGAAAGGGCAATGCACGGTACCGAAGAGGCTAGCAAGGGTGGAAGGGTGAGAGTGCGTATAATCCATGGACTCAGCATTAGTCATAAAGAACTCACATACTTATTGCAAAAATCTACAAGTCATCAAAAACCTCGGTACTACACGCATGCTCCTAGGGGGACAGATTGGTAGGAAAAGACCATCGCTCATCCCCGACCGCCACTCATAAGGAAGACAATCAAATAACACCTCATGTTTCAAATTTGTTGCATAACGTTTACCATACGTGCATGCTACGGGACTTGCAAACCTCAACACAAGTATTTCTCAATTTCACAACTACTCAACTAGCATGACTTTGATATTATTACCTCCATATCTCAAAACAATCATCAAGCATCAAACTTTTCTTAGTATTCAACACACTCATAAGAAAGTTTTATTATTAATCTTGCATACCAAGCATATTTGGATTTTAAGCAAATTACCATGCTATTAAGACTCTCAAAATAATCTAAGTGAAGCATGAGAGAACAATAGTTTATATAAGACAAATCCACCACCGTGCTCTAAAAGATATAAGTGAAGCACTAGAGCAAAATTATAAAGCTCAAAAGATATAAGTGAAGCACTAGAGCAAAATTATAAAGCTCAAAAGATATAAGTGAAGCACATAGAGTATTCTGTCAAATTCCAAATCATGTATGTCTCTCTCAAAAGTCGTGTATAGCAAGGATGATTGTGGTAAACTAATAAGCAAAGACTCAAATCATAAAAGATGCTCCAAGCAAAACACATATCATGTGGTGAATAAAAATATAGCTCCAAGTAAAGTTACCGATAGAAGTAGACGAAAAAGGGGATGCCTTCCGGGGCATCCCCAAGCTTTGGCTTTTAGGTGTCCTTAGATTATCTTGGGGGTGCCATGGGCATCTCCAAGCTTAGGCTCTTTCCACTCCTTGTTCCATAATCCATCAAATCTTTACCCAAAACTTGAAAACGTCACAACACAAAACTTAAAGTAGAAAACTCGTGAGCTCCGTTAGCGAAAGAAAACAAAAGACCACTTCAAGGTACTGTAATGAACTCATTATTTATTTATATTGGTGTTATACTTAATGTATTCCAACTTGTCTATGGATTATAAACTATTTTACTAGCCATAGATTCATCAAAATAAGCAAACAACACACGAAAAACAGAATCTGTCAAAAACAGAACAGTCTGTAGTAATATGTAGCTAGTGCAAGATCTGGAACCCCAAAAATTCTAAAATAAATTTCTGGACGTGAGGAATTTATCTATTAATCATATGAAAAAATAATTCACTAAATATCACTTTCCAATTAAAAATTACAGCAGTTCTCGTGAGCGCTAAAATTTCTGTTTTTTACAGCAAGTTCAACAAGACTTTCCCCAAGTCTTCCCAACGGTTCTACTTGGCACAAAAACTAATTAAACACAAAAAAAACAACAAAAACAGAGGCTAGATAATTTATTTATTACTAAACAGGAGCAAAAAAGCAAGGAATAAAAATAAAATTGGGTTGCCTCCCAACAAGCGCTATCGTTTAACGCCCCTAACTAGGCATAACAAGCAAGAATAGATCTAGGTATTGCCATCTTTGGTAGGCAATCCATAAGTGGCTCTCATGATAGATTCATATGGTAATTTTATTTTCTTTCTAGGAAAGTGTTCCATGCCCTTTTTTAATGGAAATTGAAATCTAATATTCCCTTCCTTCATATCAATAATTGCACCAACCGTTCTAAGGAAAGGTCTACCAAGAATAATAGGGCAAGAAGGATTGCAATCTATATCAAGAACGATAAAATCTACGGGCACATAATTCCTATTTGCAACAATAAGAACATCATTAATTCTTCCCATAGGTTTCTTAATAGTGGAATCCGCAAGATGCAAGTTTAGAGAGCAATCATCAAAATCACGGAAATCTAGTAAATCACACAAAGTTTTGGGAATAGTAGAGACACTAGCACCCAAATCACACAAAGCATAAAACTCATAATTTTTAATTTTAATTTTAATAGTTGGTTCCCACTCATCATAAAGTTTTCTAGGGATAGAAACTTCCAATTCAAGTTTTTCTTCATAAGATTGCATCAAGGCATCAACGATATGTTTAGTAAACGCTTTATTTTGACTATAAGCGTGAGGAGATTTTAGCACGGATTGCAACAAGGAAATACAATCAATCAAAGAGCAATTTTCATAGTTAAATTCCTTGAAATCCATAATAGTGGGTTTAGCAACATCTAGGGTTTTAATTTCTTCAATCCCACTTTTATCAAATTTAGCATCAAGATCAACAAATTCCGAATTCTTAGAACGCCTTCTAGGTAAAGGTGGATCATATTCAGTCCCATCATTATCAAGATTCATATTGCAAAACAAAGATTTAATAGGGGACACATCAATAACTTTTAGATCTTCATCATTATTTTCATAGGAACTAGAAGAACACGCTTTTATAAAGGCATCTTTCTTAGCACGCATCCTAGCGGTTCTTTCTTTGCACTCGTCAATGGAAATTCTCATGGCTTTGAGAGACTCATTGATATCATGCTTAGGTGGAATAGATCTAAGTTTCAAAGAATCAACATCAAGAGCAATTCTATCAACGTTCCTAGCCAAATCATCAATCTTAAGCAATTTTTCTTCAATCATAGCATTAAAATTCTTTTGCGAAGAAATAAATTCTTTAATATTAGATTCAAAATCAGAGGGCATCTTATTATAATTTCCATAAGAATTGTTGTAGGAATTACCATAATTATTAGAGGGATTACTAGGATAAGGCCTAGGATTGAAATTTCCTCTATACGCGTTGTTACCAAAATTGTTCCTACCAACAAAATTCACATCCATAGATTCATTATTATTCTCAATCAAAGTAGACAAGGGCACATCATTAGGATCAGAAGAAACACTCTTATTAGCAAATAATTTCATAAGTTCATCCATCTTTCCACTCAAAACATTAATTTCTTCTATCGCATGCACCTTTTTAGTAGATCTTTCAGTATGCCATTGAGAATAATTAACCATAATATTATCTAGGAGTTTAGTAGCTTCTCCTAAAGTGATTTCCATAAAAGTGCCTCCCGCGGCCGAATCTAAAAGATTTCTAGAAGCAAAATTCAATCCGGCATAAAAATTCTGAACAATCATCCACAAATTTAAACCATGAGTAGGGCAATTATGTATCATTAATTTCATTCTCTCCCAAGCTTGTGCAACATGTTCATGATCAAGTTGTTTAAAATTCATAATATCGTTTCTAAGAGAGATGATCTTAGCGGGAGGAAAATACTTAGAGATAAAAGCATCTTTGCACTTGTTCCATGAATCAATACTATTTTTAGGCAAAGACGAAAACCAAGCTTTAGCACGATCTCTAAGCGAAAAAGGAAATAGCTTCAATTTAACAATATCATTATCGACATCTTTTTCTTTTGCATGTCACACAAATCAACGAAGCTATTAAGATGGGTAGCGGCATCTTCATTAGGAAGGCTGGAGAACGAATCTTTCATGACAAGATTCAACAAAGCAGTATTAATTTCACAAGATTCAGCATCGGTAAGAGGAGCAATCGGAGTGCTAAGGAAATCATTATTGTTGGTATTGGTGAAGTCACACAATTTAGTATTATCTTGAGCCATCGCGACAAACAAGCAATCCAACACACGAGCAAACAAGAGCAAACGGGCAAAAGAGGCAAATAGAGAGGGAGGATAGAGAGAGAGGGCGAATAAAACGGCAAGGGTGAAGTGGGGGAGAGGAAAATGAGAGGCAAATGGAAAATAATGTAATGCGGGAGATAGGGATTGTGATGGGTACTTGGTATGTTGACTTTTGCGCAGACTCCCCGGCAACGGCGCCAGAAATTCTTCTTGCTACCTCTTGAGCACTGCGTTGGATTTCCCCGAAGAGGAAGGGATGATGCAGCAAAGTAGCGTAAGTATTTCCCTCAGTTTTTGAGAACCAAGGTATCAATCCAGTAGGAGGCTACGCTCGAGTCCCTCGTACCTACACAAAAACAATAGCTCAACGCAACCAACGCGCTTAGGGGTTGTCAATCCCTTCATGGTCACTTACGAAAGTGAGATCTGATAGAGATGATAAATAATATTTTTTTTGGTATTTTTGGTATAGAGATGCAAAGTAAATAAAGTAAAAGCCAAGTAAAAACAAAGCAATAGTAAAGTGATGGAGATTGATATGATGAGAAAGAGACCCGGGGGCCATAGGTTTCACTAGTGGCTTCTCTCAAGAGCATAAGTATTCTACGGTGGGTGAACAAATTACTGTTGAGCAATTGACAGAATTGAGTATAGTTATGAGAATATCTAGGTATGATCATGTATATAGGCATCACGACCGAGACAAGTAGACCGAAATGATTCTGCATCTACTACTGTTACTCCACTCATCGACCGCTATCCAGCATGCATCTAGAGTATTAAGTTAAAAATAGAGTAACGCCTTAAGCAAGATGACATGATGTAGAGGGATAGTTTCATGCAATATGATAAAAAACCCCATCTTGTTATCCTCGATGGCAACAATACAATACGTGCCTTGCTGCCCCTTCTGTCACTAGGAAAGGACACCGCAAGATTGAACCCAAAGCTAAGCACTTCTCCCATGGCAAGAACAACCAATCTAGTAGGCCAAACCAAACTGATAATTCGAAGAGACTTGCAAAGATAACCAATCATACATAAAAGAATTCAGAGAAGATTCAAATATTATTCATAGATAGACTTGATCATAAACCCACAATTCATCGGTCTCAACAAACACACCGCAAAAAGAAGATTACATCGAATAGATCTCCACGAGAGAGGGGGAGAACATTGTATTGAGATCCAAAAAGAGAGAAGAAGCCATCTAGCTACTAGCTATGGACATGTAGGTCTGAAGTAAACTACTCACACTTCATCGGAGGGGCTTGGATGATGATGTAGAAGCCCTCTGTGATCGATGCCCCCTCCGGCGGAGCTCGGGAACAGGCCCCAAGATGGGATCTCGTGGATACAAAAAGTTGCGGCGATGGAATTAGGTTTTTGGCTCCGTTCCCGATCGTTTGGGGGTATGTGGATATATATAGGAGGAAGAAGTACGTCGGTGGAGCTTCAAGGGGCCCATGAGGCAGGGGCGCGCCCTAGGGGGGCGCCCCTACCCTCGTGAGCACCTCGTGGCTTTCTTGACGGAGGGTCCAAGTCTCCTGGATCTTATCTGATGAGAAAATCATGTTTCCGAAGGTTTCATTCTGTTTGGACTCCGTTTTATATTCCTTTTCTTCGAAACCCTAAAATAGGCTAAAAACAACAATTCTGGGCTGGGCCTCCGGTTAATAGGTTAGTCCCAAAAATAATATAAAAGTGGAAAATAAAGCCCAATAATGTCTAAAACAGTAAATAATATAGCATGGAGCAATCAAAAATTATAGATACGTTGGAGACGTATCAGTGGCGTACCGTAAAACGGGACTCCTCATATCCACCGTCAACCCCCTCTAGCCTCCACGGGCTACTGTTCATCCACTGTCGACCTCCTCCAGCCTCCACCTGCGATTGTTCATCCACGGGCTCCTGTTCATCTAGCCTCCACCGCGCGCTACTCCATCGGCTACTGTTCAACCAGCCCTCTCCACGGGCTCCTGTTCAACCACCCCTCCATGGGCTACCGTTCATCCAGCCCTCCACCGTCTACTATTCATCCAGCCCTCCACGGGGTGGTCCTGTTCATCCTGCCCTCCACAAGTCCTGTTCATCCAGCCCCAACCAGCTCGATCGATCAGGGTCCTGTTCATCCAGAGGCAACACCACGGGGTCCTGTTCATCCACCCCACCGGGAACTGTTCATCCAAACCCCCCAGCAACGCTCACTGTTCATCCAGAGGCAGCATCGATCGTCTTCAGTTAGCAGCAGTAGCGAAGGAATCGCTCGATCGGGTTCAGTTAACAGCAATCGATCGATCGCTTGGGTTCAGTAACGCGTAGCCTGTAGTGCAATTGCTCGGGTTCAGTTAGAGCTCAATGCCTCGCTCGGATTCAGTTAGAGCCCAACGCCTTGCACCCACGCACGTGCGTGTACGAGAGAAACGCGCATCGCTAGGCCCCGACCACCCACCGTAACCGAGAACACCCCGATATTTTCCTCGCCCTCGCTTCTACCATGGTTTTTTCCGTCATGGACGACCCAAAGAATGTCATGCAGCTGCGCCTTCGGCCCGCCCAGGATGAAAAGCCCATTTTTTGTCATGATTTTTTGTCATAGAAGTAGGACCCCACCACATCTATGATGATACCGTGTTTTGTCACAATTATTGTCATAGAAGTGTCATAAGTATGACATAAAATATTTCGTTCGGCCCAAAATGTCACAGATGTGTCTTTTTTTGTAGTGTATCCACTAAGGGTTTTAGTCCTTTAACTTTTTAAGGATCGCCTATAGATGTCCTTATGACTTGTTTATTTCAGTTCTTCACAATGTGATGCTCTATATGTGCAACTATTTGCCGTGCAGTTCAATTTCATCAATAACAGTTTCAACAATACCACTATGAATTACGATATTTGGTTGCTGTTAAGGATATTGCAGTTAACATGCCTTTTCATTTTTCAATTGTTGTTTTGCAACATGCATCGTACTGAATGACTAAATATGCAATCCCAGGCTACATAGCAACAAGGAAGAGTGTTACCTTAATGTTCTAATGATGTCTAGATATACATGTAATAAAATCTTATATAATGGGATGGATGGAGTGTTGTACTACATCATTTTTCAATTATTGTTTAGCTTCTAATATTAACTTGATGCTTTTAGGTACATATATCATTGCCAAAGATCTACACTTCGACCCTTTCTGCGTATGGGGCAATGAGATATTCATGAACCAGCATCAAGTGAGGAAACTGATAAAGATTGTTACTAAAATGGGTCAAAAGTTGTCAATCGAACTATTTGTTTACACTTTATGCAAGACAACAGTGAACTGCAGGATGGTAAGTAAGAACCATGTAGCCTTCTTTTTACTGCTCGTAATGAGTTGTGTTAGATGACAATATCTGAATCTTTTTTCTTTTGCAGTGGATCCTGAAGCAATTTACTCAAGATTACCTCTCAAACTACATGATTGGCGGCCGACCATCACAAGGGGTTGGACTAGAGTCCTGCATGCCTTCTGCATCCAGGAGAGCACAATAGGGCCATTCCGCTTCACCTTGTTCGGCAACTGGAATGTCTGTCACCTCTTTCTTTACCATCTGTAATAGTAAAAGTATAGAACCTTGGTACATCATTCTTTATTTGGTGCTTCTGTAATTCTTAAACATATGTACCTGTGAATCGGATAATGCATTGGTTGTTTGAACCTGATGGATATGAATAAAGCTATAGCCTACTTTCAAGTTTAAATTAGGTACAATTTTAAATAGCAGCAATTAAATTAGGGCGAAATTACGTTGTGCAGGTCATTACGGCACACACGGTTGGTAAAACACAAACGTTTGCGATATACACCATAATCCGAGACGGTTCACAGATAGGAAATGTGTGCAAGCATGCACACACTTGCCGTTTGCAAAGCGTGTGTGATGTCAGACACTATCACATACGGTGCAGGGAAACTAAATGTGTGTGATTGTCTACCTATCGTACACAGTTTATAATCATGAACTGTTTGTGATGTGCCAGGCATCATAAATCTCCCGTGCCTGGAATCTGCCTAGAATCTGCCTGGAAAGCTCCCGTGCCTAGAATCTTCCTGGTTTTAGGTTAAACCACAAAACTCCGATTGCGATGGCAATGCGAGCACAAACGAGTAGCAAGGATGAAGCGTTTGGGATATTTGAGATATCGGAAACGGTTATATAGGGACAACTATATGCATCAAGGCTCCCTATCCCCGACGGTTTCTGGGTCGTGTGGGAAGGACCCCCGTATCGCCCACACTCACTTGGAGACGGTTCCAAATGCCGTCGCGGAAAGGGGTTAAAAACCGTTTGTTTAGGACCAACGCGTACCAGTGACTGGTTAGCTCGTAGAAGCAACAGTACCAGCGACCCCGGCACCTCCGAAGCCAGGGACGACAATGGAAGGCGGTGACGTAACAAGCTCAAGTGTCGAAATAACAATGAAGAAACCGAAGACATAACGGTCAACGCCGGATTCAGCGGCTCTAAACCAGGTCAGCGAAAGAAGCCATTCAAAGGAAACAGGGACATCCCATCCAATTTAGACATAATACTCGATCGGCCTTGCCAATTCATGGTACCGCCGACAAGCCTACAAATAATTCCAACAGAAACTGTTGGGTCTTCAAACATGCTAGTAAGTTAAATACCGGGCATAAGGGGAAAGGGCCGCCAAGCGAGGATGATGATGAGCCCCGCCCACCGAACACTGGGCAGAAGAAATTTCCCCCCGAGGTAAAAACAGTGATACGTCACTCATATCCCCAAGAGGGAGCGCAAGCGCGCGCTAAGGGACGTCTACACCGTAGAGCTGGTCGCCCCAAAATTCAATTCTTGGTCGGCTTGTCTGATCACCTTCGATCACATGGACCACCCGACCAATATCCGTCATGGAGGTTCGGCAGCCCTGGACCTCGATCCAGTCATCGATGTATTCCATCTCACTCGAGTCCTCATGGATGGCGGCAGTAGTCTTAACTTGATTTATCAAGACACTGTTCGTAAAATGGGTATTGACCCATCAAGAATCAAGCCTAGTAACACCACCTTTAAAGGAGTGATACCAGGCGTAGAGGCCCGTTGCACGGGTTCATTAACGTTGGAAGTAGTCTTCGCTTCATCGGATAGCTTCCGAAACGAAGACTTGATCTTTGACATTGTCCCCTTCCGTAGTGGCTATCACACATTGCTCGGACGAACCACCTTTGCCTGCTTCAATGCAGTCCCGCACTATGCTTACTTAAAGCTCAAGATGCCCGGACCGCGTGGAGTCATCACATTAAATGGTAACATGGAGCGCTCCCTTCATACTGAGGAGCATACCGCGGCCCTTGCGGCCGAGGTACAGAGCGGCCTCATCAAGCCGAACACTTCATCGGCCATCAAGCCCCCGGACACTGTTAAACGAGTCCGGCCTACACTACAGAACGACAACTTGGTGAATCCAGGGCTGGACTAGCAGTTCCGCCTCCGCCAATCACCCCATCTAACCGCGGCATACGTACCACATGTGCATAACTACACACTTAAAATACCTTGGGCAATGACGGAGGCACATTGCAAACGAGGTTCATAGTGCAGATCGACCCTATTTGGACCTTAACCTCTTTCCCCTTCATTTTCCCCCTCTCATATTACAGGTTAGTTAAAACCTAATCGCTTTATGGTCGTACAAGGGCTCTTTCCCAGGCCCCTTTTATATAAACGATCATCGATTGCTCCTCTCAAAGGATCTTGCACCAAGGCGAAAGCGGCGCAGACGTGTGGCAGGGTGTCTAGGGATCTTCAAGACCACCTTTTCTTTTTAGGCCCTATATACAGCTTTCCCTTGTTTAACAAATTCTCGGCATGTAAAATAGCCTTGATGTTTATGGCATTATCTATAATAGCACGTTTTGATGTATCAATCAGATTATAATGGAAACATTTTTTCACCAACCCTTGTTCGGTATTAGTTTATTTTATAATCTGTATTCCCTCTTTGCGTCAGATTGCCATATATACTATGGTACAACTTAAATGCCAGGGGCTCTATTCGGCCACATATATTTTCAAAAAGTCCGAACACTTCTAGAGTATACTTCAGCGTCCCGAATATTGCATTATATGCATCAGCTCCGAATCATGTCTTTGGTCAATAGTTGGGTTGCCCAGCTCCTGTGATTACTACCTTATGTTCCACTTGTTCGTCTAGGGCAGTAAAGGGAGAACTACTACGATTGTGTTTCTGGTTCGTCTGGTCAAACACCTCAGTAGAGAAAGCCGAAAACTGACTGTCATGATAGGGCGAGAGCTGGTCGGTGATTCAGCGACTTTCTATAAATGTCTTGCGATTTCTTCTGTATTATGCGAAGGACTAGGCTTTGTCCAGTCACGCACCTAAGGCATCCCAGTTTGAATAGCCACATACACACCAGGGGCTAGTACTTAGTCCCACTGTCAAACTCCTATGGCTAAGTGAAAATGATAAAGCCGCATAGTCTGATTGCCTGGTTCATTGCACAGATACCTCCTTTACGGACCAAGATGTTGGTCAAGTGTGATCATGCGCTATTCCGAACACCCCCATAGCATCTACGTGGGGGCTGAAGCCGACGAATGGCAAACTCTCAGAATTAAAAAACGGCCGCATAGGACGAAAGTAATTTCAGATAAAAGCATACATATACTACATGCCCTGGTTCATAATGCAAAGTCTGGATAAATATATTACATTTACTCAAACATGATATCCTTTGAGCATTGGCCCTCTACTATTCGGGCACCCTCCAGGACGTCGTCAAAATACCGCTCCGGCTTGCGGTGGTCCTTGCCTTCGGGTGGACCCTCGGTCGCCACGACGGTGGCCTTCATCTTCGCCCAGTGCATCTTGACATGAGCAAAGGCCATCTGCGCACCCTCTATGCACACCGAGTGCTTTACAACTTCAACTCGGGGCAGTGCGTCGGCAAGTCGCTTCACCAGGCCGAAGTAGCTGCTCGGACTGGGTTCAGTTGGCCAAACGTCCCTCATGGCCAAGTCGGACATCCTATGCAGCTCCACCAGTTGCATCATCTAGTTGTTCAATAGCGTCGGACGCTCCAGCGCTAGGAACTGTGACTAGAAGAGCATCTCCGTCATGTGCCCCTCCTGGGCCTGGAAGAATTGCGTGGCATCGGCAGCACTCTTTGGAAGGTCCGCAAAGGTGTCTGGAGAACTCCACAGCCGAGTGAGCAAGGCATATCTTTGACCGCCAAATATACTCTACAAAAGAAAGGGCTTGCCGCTATCTGTTCGGCCTACCGGATCTCCTCATGAGCCGCCCGGGACTCGGTCTGCGCCTCCTTGGCCTCTTGGAGGGCCTTGGCGAGATCGGCCGCTTGGGCCGCACTCTTCTCCTCCATGGCCTCGCACTTGCCGATGGCATCCTTGAGATCTTGCTCTACCTCGGCCACCCTCTCCTCGTGCTGGAGGTGGGCGACCAGTCCGGTCTTTAAATCTGTAGCCGCTTTATCAGCGGCCGCTTTGCTCGCCTTCGCCTGCTCCTTGGCTTGGGCAACGACGCTCTTGAGGGTCTCGACCTCGGCCGCGCTGCCTGCAACCATGATCATAGCAGCGCATGAGCTTAACTCTGAATTTGCATATCACTTCAGGCATGTAAGAGATCTTTTGAACATACCTTGCACCTCATCGAACCACTTGCTAATGCGGTTGATATCATCATCAGGCAGCTTCAACTTCCGCTTGAGTTCGGAAACTTCAGCGGCCTGGGCGGCTGCCGCCAACAGGGAAGCATGTTATCCAATAGACAAGTTCGTCACCTCCTGTGATTATTACTTGATCCTCTGTTCGGCCTTTTTCAAAACCGAACAGAGTCTCAGGGGTTACTATCTATATACAGGCATATTTCCTTCATATGAAAAGCATCTAAGAGTATTATGTTGCATACCTCAAAGCCTATTAGCAGGCTGGTGAAGGCTTCATTCAGCCTAGTCTTTGCGGACTGAACCTTCTCAACCACCGCACCCATCAGGGTGAGGTGCTCCTCCATGATGGCAGCACGTCGTAGTGCCTCCACCAGAGTATTCGGCGCCTCCGGATTAGTGGAGGTCTCCGTCGGAGTCGATGCTCCCCTTCCTTTGAAGGGGGTTGCTCGCTCGATTTCAGAGCCATATGGGTCTCCGGAATAGTGTTTGGCTGGGGGATGGACTGGTCAGGGCCCTCGCCGTCGGTCTCCATGGGGGTTGCACCCCCCATGTTCTCGGCAGCCGAGGCCTTGCCCTCAGGCGCCGTACTGGTAGCCTCCCTCACCTCTCCGTGGCCCGGAGAAGCCCTTCAGGACAACACCTCGGTGTCATCCGCAATGGTTGGCAGAGAGGCTTGCGGAGGCGTCTTGCTCTCCACCATCTATGGTGCCAGAGAGTTCCCCTCAGATAGCGATGGTTGGGAGAGGTCGCGGGCAGGACTGAAATACACACAACATAATATGTTATATTAAAAACATAAAAGACCGGATATTTGTAAAGTATCCTTTGATACTTACGATGTGGCCTGGGGCGCCTCTTGGGGATGTGTTTGGCATCCGAATCCGAACCATCCGAGAGGGTTATCTTCCCCCTCTTGGACACCCCCTCCTCCGGGTCTGTGGAGGCTACCCTTTTCTTTTTTCTCCTCTTGATGGGAGAGCCACTTTCCACCTTCTCCTCCCCTTCGTCTTCATCTCCCTCGTGGGAGGAGGGGACTTCGGTCTCTCCGGACACGGAGTCCAAAGTACCCTTATGGTGGAGGCCGCCCTTAGCCTCCTTGCTCTTCTTCTTGGCCTTCTTCTCCAGCGCCCAATAGGGCGCTGGAACCAGCATCTTCGTGAGCTGGGGTGTGGCCGGATCTTCAGGCAGCAGTGTCAGACACTTTATCTGCTCCGCCTTCGTTGTCCAGCCCTGTGAGAGGGACGAAAAACTCATTATGCCTAAGAATTTATGGACCAAGTGTATGTTCGAATAACACGCTTACCAGAGTGGCCGAATTCGCACTGTCGAGGCCGATGTCCTCGGTCTTCTTCGGCCATGTCTTCTAGGCCGTGAAGAGCATCTTCCAGATCTCTTCGTGCGTTGTGCCGAAGAAGCGCTGCAGGGTCCGGGGACCTTCCGGATTGAACTCCCACATATGGAGCGGCCGGAGTTGGCAAGGGAGGATCCGATAGAAGAGCATCACCTGAATCACATCAGTGAGACTGGTGTTCTTTCTTATCATGTTTTTGATGCGCTTTTGCAGCTTCAGCACTTCCGCTGTTGACCCCCAGTCCAGACCCTTGTTGGTCCACGACACGAGCCGCATAGGGGGTCCGGATCTAAACTCAGGAGTGGCCACCCATCTGGCGCCGCGGGGTTCAGTGATGTAGAACCACTCCTGCTGCCACACCTTGACGGTCTTCACGAAGGCCCCTTTAGGCCAAGTGGTGTTGGGGACCTTGCTCACCATGGCGCCGCCGCAATCCGCATGCTGCTCGTCGACCACCTTCGGCTTCACATTGAAGACTTTTAGCCATAGGCCGAAGTGTGGGGGGATGCGGAGTAGCGCCTCGCACATGACGATAAACGCCGAGATCTGGAGGAAAGAATTTGGGGCTAGATCAGGGAAATCTAGCCCGTAGTAGAACATGAGACCGTGGACAAAGGGGTGAAAGGGAAACCCTAGCCCGCGGAGGAAGTGAGGGATGAACACCACCCTTTCGCCGGGCTCTGGGGTGGGAATGACTTCCTCCTTGGCAGGGAGCTTATGTGCGATGTCCGCAGACAAGTACCCCGCCTCCTGGAGGTCCTTTACGTCCTTCTCTGTGACGGAGAAGGCCTCCCACTTGCCCTTCGAGCCAGATCCAGACATGGCTGGAGAGGTTGGTGGCGGTGGGAAAGGTTGAATCTTGGGCACTGGAGCTTGAGGATGGGGAAACAGGAGAAGGAAGAAGGCGTGGGGTGAAAAGAGGGATCTTTATCCACTTATATAGGCGGTGAATATCAAGCGCCCCCTCTCAAAGCCTTAAAACTCGCATGTTCCCAAGGGGTCGTGCGAATGGCACGGTTGTATTATCCAAACCCGTATTGACGAGGATCCCGCAATAAGCGAACACAATCTCTATTTTGACAAGACGTGTCAATAGAGGCCGCGCCTCGAAACGCGAAGCGGGAGGCGAAAAATGGTTCGAAACATTAAGGAGGCCAAACATGGCGTTTCTATTGGGGAACGTAGCATGCAATTTCAAAAAAATTCCTACGATCACGCAAGATCTATCTAGGAGATGCATAGCAACGAGAGGGGGAGAGTGTGTCCATGTACCCTCGTAGACCGAAAGCAGAAGCATTAGGTTAACGCGGTTGATGTAGTCGAACGTCTTCACGATCCAACCGATCCAAGTACCGAACATACGGCACCTCCGTGTTCCGCACATGTTCAGCTCAATGACGTCCCTCGAACTCTTGATCCAGCAGAGGGTCGAGGGAGAGTTCCGTCAGCATGACGGCGTGGTTGCTACCTCTTGAGCAATGCGTTGGTTTTCCCTTGAAGAGGAAAGGGTGATGCAACAAAGTAGCATAAGTATTTCCCTCAGTTTTTGAGAACCAAGGTATCAATCCAGTAGGATACTACACGCAAGTCCCTCGTACCTACACAAACAAATAAGAACCTCGCAACCAATGCGATAAAGGGGTTGTTAATTGTGACGCCCCAAGACCGGAGCTTCAGATGCCTTCCAGGGTTTCCGAGATTCGTTGTGTGATTTGTTTTTGCTTGTTGCTATCATCATTGCATCATTTGCATTGTCATCATGTCATTTTTATCTCAACTAAATAAATTGCATAGATCATTGATCTATTTAAACCGAGGGAATTCACGTGGTGATTCTCTTTACAACATATACCCCAATATTAGGGAGCTATATTAAATATTCCACTATTTTGGAATTCACCTTAACACACTTGCAAAATCCCAATGCCTTTGTTATCACAACTCTTGGCCTCTAACTTTGCTATATATCCTTTCTCTATTTTCCGGAGCTCCACCAAGAATCCGAACATTTTTGGACCTCCTATCACCCACTTCCTATTCAAATCATTTGAATTTAAATCAAATGAGTTTGAATTTAAAATCTTTCTATCATGGCCTTTTCTATTTTCTCGGAACAAGCATATTTTTGCGAGTCCGGGAAAATATTCCGCATGCCCAAATCCTTCCTCTAATCCTTTCTTTTCTCTCCTTTCTTTCTTTGCGGTTTTCTGATTTCTAGAAGGTTTTTTTAAAAGACTTAAGGGAGAAGAGAGACCCATGCCTCTCTAGGGCCCATCCACTTCCGGCCCAAACCTCCCCTAGGCCAGCCGCCGTCCTCCCTAGGCGCAACCTTCCCTCTCCCTGGGCCGCCCCCCCTAAGGCCCAGTCACGCTCCCCCCGTAACCCTAGCGAGTCCCATCTCCTCTCGTTCCCTCACCGCCGCCAGTAGCGCTGCACGCACACACGCATCGCTCCTTCGCCCGATCCCCATCTCTCCATCCTCCTGCTCTCTTCCTCGCGGAGATCCCCGTGGTCAGGACCGACCTCCTCCTGTGGTGCCCTGCTCCTGTGCTCGTTGGGGCACCAGCAGCGAGCCCCGACAAGCCCTGTGGCCTCCCGTCGCTCCAGCCCTCGCTGGTGACCAAAGCCACCAGAGCGCCGCCCGCCTTGCCCTCGCGTCTCCGGCCTCCTCATCGTCCTGCCATGGACGCCGAGCTCGCAGCTCCGTCGGAGCCACGTCCGCGTCCTTCCTGCTTCTCCTCCCGCGCCGACACCCTCCTTTGGCTGCTCGCGCCTGCAGCGCCACCTCCATGGCCGCTGCCTGTTTGTCGCCCCGCTACCAGATCCGACAATCTCCGCCCCGCCGGGTCCACATCGTCGCCTCCATTTCAAACCCTGCATCGCCAAGTTCTCGCATCACGCGGCGACTCCCCTGCTCCAGCCTTGCTGCTGCCTGCGTTTCGCCCACCACTTGCAGCTGATGGAGTAGTACCTCCTTGTTGTGGTTCTGCCTCCACCAGCAGCCTCCTGCTGCCTGTCATCTCCATGGCCTTGAGGAGCCGCCCAAGTTGCCGGTTGTTTTGGCCCTTGCATATCACTGTTGAACCGAGGAGACTAGCACCGCCAAGTCCAACGACAAACCCCGAAGATTTTTGGACGCGCCAAGTTCCTCTCGAAAGTACATGTACATGATGACCCGCCAAGTACCGTAGCCCCGAAGACAACAGATTCATCAAGTTCCCACAACAACTTAAGAGTACCCCACCGGATTGCCAAGCTCGGTTACCGCCGCAACCATGTACAACTACTTCCACGACGATACGAGAACAACTACCGTCTCCGAAGAACCGTGTAATGGAACCGTCAAGTTCGACTATGACTCGTGTACGACTACGCGGGATTCCTCGGACGCCAAGTTCAACGATGCATCAAGTTCCTCGCCGTGACCTCGAACAACTACGGAAACTCGTGCAACGATAAACATGTACCACTACCATCGCCGAGATCGTGAGAACCTCTTCCGTCGACCCTAGAGCATGCGAGAACGACTACTTCCACTACGAACGTCCCGAGAACGTCTACTTCCCCTACACCGCATAGAACTCAAACTGATTCGATAATGCACGCTACAAAGGTATAACCGCCGAGATGACCGTCCGAGAATGATTGCTTGTGTTGTATGACATGTACCCTTTGTTTGCGCCATGTCTGTAGTGTCTCTCGCTTCCTTGCCATCGACTCATGGGACACCCGGTATCCGGGAGCGCCCCACCATCTTTTGCACGCATCCGCACACTTCTCCTTTGCAGGGTATCTCAATCGAGTTACCGGAACCGGAACGTTGTCGTGGCACTGTTTTCATTATTGTTGCCGTGGCACCCCTTTTCTTTCCACCACGGTGACAAGTGCTTTATAAAATGCTCTTATCAACATTTTCATAAATTTTGCATAACACTTGAACATGTCATCCGCATCATGATAACAACAATTAAAATGTTTAAAATTGTTGTTTGCATTAAATTGCTAAATGCATATGGGGATTTACCGGAATTGTTGTTTGATGTTTCCGGCCTCATTTAAAATGCCTAACTGTGTATTTTACTCATGTTTCACCTCTTGCCATGTTTAATAATATTTAATATTGTTGGGTACATAAACGGGAGAGAACTAAATAAGTCATGTGGTGTTTCGTCAATATGCAACTTATTGCATATTGAGCTCCACTTAACTTGTAGTTTTGCTTGTGCATTTTGCCATGCCATGCTTCTTTAAACCGGACATGCATCATACTTGTTTGCGCATCATGCCATGTTCATGTGATGGTTGTTTACTATGTTGTTTGCTTCTTTCCGGGTTGCTTCTCTCGTTAGCTTCGATTCCATTCCGGAGTTGTGAGGATCCGTTCGACTACGTCCGTTTGTCTTCTTCATGGACTCGTTCTTCTTCCTTGCGGGATCTCAGGCAAGATGACCATACCCTCGAAATCACTTATATCTTTGCTTGCTAGCTGCTCTCTCTTTTGCTATGCTGCGATACCTACCACTTGCTATATCATGCCTCCCATATTGCCATGTCAAGCCTCTAACCCACCTTTTTCTAGCAAACCGTTGTTTGGCTATGTTACCACTTTGCTCAGCCCCTCTTATAGCGTTGCTAGTTGCAGGTGAAGTTGAAGTTTGTTCCATGTTGGAACATGGTTATATGTTGGGATATCACAATATCTCTTATTTAATTAATGCATCTATATACTTGGTAAAGGGTGGAAGGCTCGGCCTTATGCCTGGTGTTTTGTTCCACTCTTGCCGCCCTAGTTTCCGTCATACCGGTGTTATGTTCCTTGATTTTGCGTTCCTTACACGGTTGGGTGTTATGGGAACCCCCTGACAGTTCGCTTTGAATAAAACTTCTCCAGCAAGGCCCAACCTTGGTTTTACATTTGCCTAACAACCTATTACCCTTCCCTTGGGTCGGCCAACCCAAGGGTCATCTTTATTTTAACCCCCCCGGGCCAGTGCTTGTCTAAGTGTTGGTCCGAACCGGGCAGCCTGCTGGGCCACCTTGGGGCAACTCGAGGGTTGGTTTTACTCATAGCTTGACCTATTCGGTGTGCCCTGAGAACGAGATATGTGCAGCTCCTATCGGGATTTGTAGGCACATCCGGGTGGCTTTGCTGGTCTTGTTTTACCATTGTCGAGATGTCTTGTAACCAGGATTCCGAGTCTGGTCGGGTCGTCCTGGGAGAAGGAATATCCTTCGTTGACCGTGAGAGCTTGTGATGGGCTAAGTTGGGACACCCCTGTAGGGTTTTGAACTTTCGAAAGCCGTGCCCGCGGTTATGGGCAGATGGGAATTTTGTTAATATCCGGTTGTAGAAAACCTGACACTTAACTTATTTTAAAATGCATCAACCGCGTGTGTCACCGTGATGGTCTCTTTTCGGCGGAGTCCGGGAAGTGAACACGGCTTTGGAGTTATGTTTGAACGTAAGTAGTTTCAGGATCACTTCTTGATCACTTCTAGTTCACAACCGTGCTTTGCTTCTCTTCTCGCTCTCATTTGCGTAAGTTAGCCGCCATATATGCTAGTGCTTGCTGCAGCTCCACCTCACTACCTTCTTCCTACCTTAAGCTTAAATAGTCTTGATCGCGAGGGTGTGAGATTGCTGAGTCCTCGTGACTCACAGATACTTCCAAACAGTTGCAGGTGCCGATGATGCCCGTGCAGATGACGCAACCGAGCTCAAGGAGGAGATCGATGAAGATCGTGTTCGTTGTGTTGTTTCGTTTCCAGTTGATCAGTAGTGGAGCCCAGTCGGGGCGATCGGGGATCTATGCATTTGGAGTTGTCTTTATTTATTTGGTTTCGTAGTCGGACCTTGATTGTATTTTGGATGATGTAATGATATATTTATGTATTGTGTGAAGTGGCGATTGTAAGCCAACTCTTTATCTCTTTCTTATTCAGTACATGGGATGTGTAAAGATTACCCCTCTTGCGACATGTCTACTATGCGGTTATGCCTCTAAGTCGTGCTCTGACATGTGGGAGATATAGCCGCATCGTGGGTGTTACATTAATCCCTTCACGGTCACTTACGAGAGTGAGATCTGATAGAGATAATAGTAATAAGATAAATATTTTTGGTATTTTTATGATATAGATTGAAAGTAAAGATTGCAAAATAAACGGTAACATAAATAGCTTGTTGACGGAAGATTAATATAATGGAAAATAGACCCGGGGGCCATAGGTTTCACTAGTGGCTTCTCTCAATATAGCATAAATATTACGGTGGGTGAACAAATTACTGTCGAGCAATTAATAGAAAAGTGCATAATTATGAGAATATTTAAGCATGATCATGTATATAGGCATCACGTCCGCGACAAGTAGACCGAAACGATTCTGCATCTATTACTATTACTCCACACATTGACCGCTATCCAGCATGTATCTAGAGTATTAAGTTCATAAGGACAGAGTAATGCATTAGGCAAAATGACATGATGTAGAAGAATAAACTCAAGCAAACATTTTTTAGATTTGTGCCATTTTTGAAATTTAGTATCATTTTTCAAATCCATTAATGCTCTGTTTGGATGTATTGAAGCGCTTGACATTGAATTGGCTCCAATGCCAAATATACAAGACATTGATATTGAGTTCCAATGCCAATTCCTGTGTTTGGATGCTCATATATATATTTGGCTTATGGAATCCAAGAGAAAAAAACAATTCCAAATCTTGTTTGCGTGGTCAAGCGTTGAATTACACATGTATAAGTATGAACTTTTATACTTCTATATGATATCTTTGACCACAAAAGGAAAGTATGTTCGTGAGGTATCGAAGATGAATATAGCTATTGACTATGCTTGCAACAACTCAGCTTCATGCACTTCGCATAGAGGGCACACGCACATAGCAATGCACTCACAAAATAATGAACTCCACGCATACAACGACAGACTCCCGCGGTGGGCATCCATTGTGCCTTGCCGGAGCGGCCCCTGAACCAACAGCCATCAAAGGGAGAGGGAGGCACGGAAACTCAGGTAGCAGCCGACAGCCTAGATGAGGTGATGGAGATGTGACCGCATCAGCAACCAGTGGCGATGGTCTTCATGTTCGGGTCGGTTTCAGAGTCAACGTCTGCCCGTGGGGTTCATCTCGTGGTGAGGAGTTCTTACCACGGCTCGCCGGAGAAGCCGCGAACCAGTAGTCGACGAAGGAAGGAGGAGGCGCGGAGACCTAGGTAGTCGTCCCCGACCATCATGAGGCGGCGGTGGTGCGGCCAAAGCAGGATAAGAGCTCGGGTTAGCGGCGGAAGTTGGGCACCGCCGTGACACTCGCGGCGACGCTAGCTACTGTGCCGTTTTGGTGGCTGTGCAGTGTGCAGGGGAGGGTGAGGGCGCAGGAGTTGCGGACTGGAGTGATTGGCGAATATCAGTGAAATCCAAGGGCGGGGCCTTCGAATTGGCTAGGACTTGGGTGGGAGTGCACATGAGAAAGGAACGACTCTATATTGAGCCTCGATTCAATGACTGAATGTCGAGCGCAACAGAACAACGATATTCGGGCAACCAAATGCGAATTTTGAAATCTAGGCCTCAATCTCTTGTCTACAACCAAACGACGGCTAACATTTTCTATGAAACTGTTTTTTAATTCATGAACATTTAAAAATTTTGTTAACATTTTATGAATTTTGGAACCTTTTTTGAATGGTACAAACAATCTTTTAAAATAGTACGAACAATTCTTTTACACTGCATACACATTTTATTTGCGGTGTACATTTTTAATTTTTAATAAATTAAGGTTTTGAAAGATATATATTTGAATTTTCAATCAAATATATTAAATACTCCCTCCGTTCCTTTATATAAGGTGTATTTATTTTTTGATAAAATTTCAGAGTGTAAGGTGCATTTCTTCTAATTGCTCATAATTTCCTTGTTAACCCTCCAGAAATAAGGAAAGTATCTCTCTCATGATTGTCTATATCTCTCCTTATAGCAAAAGAAGGAAACTATCTATCTGTCGATTGCATGTATCTCTTACTTTCCTAAAGTTACTGATTTACTTGCCACTAACCAATAAATTGGTCAAAGGTAATTTTGTCCTAACATGTCTATAATTATGTACCTTGGTCACCGTGTCAAAAACAATACACCTTACATAAAAAAACGGAGGGAGTAAAAAGTAATCTTCACGTACGGCCGCCCTAGTAGGGGAATCAAATTTCCCTAAAAAAAAGTAGGGGAATCATATTCCCTCCTCATTGCGGCGAACTGTCGCTGTTTCGCAGAAGCGAGTGACCGAACATTCTGGTTTTGGGAATCTTCTCCGATGCTTCTAGTCGTTTTTTTCCAGTTTTGGGAACGTTCTGGAAGGTTCCTAAACCAGAATTTTCTTTTCCAGTTTCCCTTTTGTTTTTACTTTTCGATTTTTCAGTTTCTCTTTTTTACGTTATTCCCCTTTATATGGAATTTAAAAAATGTTCGAAATTTTCAAAATTTGTTAAAGTTTTTCGGAAAATGTTTCCGTTCTCAAATGTTTCTGTTTTCAAATTTTGTTCAGAAATTCAAAAAAATATATTTTCAAAAATTGTTTGCTCCTTTTCAAAACATGTTCAAGAATTCATAACAGTTTACAATTTCAAACAATGTTCACTTTTTTAAATTTTGCTTGTTTTCACTCTTTGTTTTTTCTATTTCTTTTTTACTTTATTCCACTTTTTTTGGAATTCATTTTTTTTCGAATTTTTCAAATTTTGTTCATGTTTTTTGGAAAATGTTTCCGTTCAGAAATTTTGTTCACATTTTCCGAAAACTGTTTCTGTTTTCAAATTTTGTTTAGAAATTAAAAAAAATATTTTCAAAAATTGTTTGCGCCTTTTCAAAAAATGTTCAAAATTCATAACAGTTTACAATTTCAAAAAATGTTTGATTTGTTAAATTTTGTTCACAAACTCAAAATTTCAAGGATTTCAAAAACTTGTTCTTATTTATCAAATTTGTACACACATCCATAAAAATGTTCGGTTTCAAAATTTGTTCACAAATTTAAAAAATGTTCGCATTTTAAAAAGTATGACAAATTAAATTTTTTCCCATTTTTCAAATTCGTTCACAAATTCAACATTTGTTACGTTTTCAAAATTTGTTCACAAGTTCAAAGAATTGTTCATGTTTTCAAAATTTCTTCACCAATTAAAAAATTGTTTGTGGCGAATTTTGATTCTTTTGAGTTTTTTTAAATTGATCGTAATTTCGAAAAAAGTTCATGTTATCATGTTTGTTCTTGTGTTTTCAAAAAATATTTACAAAAGTTTTTTTGGAAATTTGGCGAACTTGTTTTAAGTTTTGTCGCTGTTTGTTAGTTCCTTTAAGTTTCGTGTTGCTATTCATTCACCTGGACGAGCCAGTCGTTCCTACCAGCTGAACTGGGAGACGCATCTGATGGTGTTGGAGCATCAAACTTAAAGAACCAAATACGCAGCGCAGATCCGAATTAGTTTAGGAAGTTCAAAAGCAATATGTTTTTCCGAAAAACGGAATGTTTTGTGACACACAAACACTTTCCAAAATTGTGAAAAATATTTTGGAAAAACTATAACATTTTTTAAAAACAAGAAATTTTTGAAAATCATGAAAAAAATTAGGGAGCATTTTTTCCAAATTCCAAAATAAAATTGGAAAACACGAACATATTTGAAAATTCCTGAACAAAATTTGCAAACATGATTTTAAAGAAACTTTTGAACATTTTTTTGAAACTCCTGAAAAAATGAATACGTGAACAATTTTTAAAATATGTGAACAATTTTTAAAAGCATGAATTGTTTTTGAACATTGTTAAAATTTGAAAAGAAAACACTCAAATATTTTTTGTAAAACAAGAACATTTTTAAAAATTCCAGTTTTTTTTTGAAAAATGCGAACATTTTTTGGAATTTTTAAAAAATAGTTTTTTTAAAACCGGATTTTTTTTAATTTATTATTAATTTTTTAAAACACGATTTTTTTTCAAAATTGTACATTTTTTAATACAGGAAGATTTTTTGAATATATGAACAATTTTTTAAAACACGAACATTTTAAAAAATTTGTACTTTTTGGAACAGGAACATTTTTTTAAAATTTCGAACAATTTTGGATACATGATCTGTTAAGAAATAAACTTGAAAATAAAATAAAAGAGTAAGAGAAAAAAATAAGAAAACAGGAAAAAAATAAAATTAAGAAAGAAGAATACGAAATAGGAAAAATAAAAACTAAAAACCAAAAAACCCAAGAAGAAACAGGAAAACCGGTCAAAAAGATAAAAACAGTTCAGGGAAAGGTTCCAAAAACCGGCTGCGTAGATTTTGTATAATGGGCTGGCCAATTGCTAGCGATGCGGCGATTCGCCTGTGCGTTGCGTCGACATTTTAACGCAACAAGCGGCACATAGGGTTTTCTGGAGCTCCCTCCCCGCTCGGGTCAACTTATAGGAACGTAACGCGCCTATAGGCCGGCCGAGTTACGTTTATCTCCACCGGTTCGCTATGTGTTTCTCCACCGATTCTAGAAATTTCCCTGAACCGGTTGTAGTTTTCGGTCGGTTTTCTTTCGTTTTTTATCTTTGTTTCCGTTTTTTCTAAATTGAAGATCTTTTTCCAAATGTCATTTGTATGAATTCGAAAACTTATCCAAATTTTCAATTTTTTATTTCAAATTCATGCAATTCATTGAAAATTGCGAACATTTTTCAAATTCATGAAAATTTTAAAATCCATGAATATTTTTAGGTTATGCGAACAAATAATTACAAATACTGACTTTTTTCAAATTCACATTTTTTAAAATTTGTGCATATTTTTTGAAATTGAAACCATTTTTCCTATCATGAACTATTGTCAAATCTGCGAACCTCTTCTCAAACTCATAAACATTTTTTTAGAAATACCAGAACATTTTTAAAATTGGGAACATTTTTAAATTACTAGATCAAAAATTTTAATTGCTTTTACATTTTTTAATTTGCAGTTATTTTTTAATTTTTTAGTAATTTAAGTTTTTGAAACATATGTATTAGAAATGTTTAACAATATAAACAGAAGTAATATTCACGATGGATTGGCCTAGTGGGGGAATATTATTCCTCACGCGGGTCGAGAGATAGTTACGTAGCGTATAACCCCCAGCTCGCGCTCCACAACATATAGGCCGGTCCATTTACATTTGTTTTATCTACCACTTTTGTGTAGGTTCGCTATGTGTTTCTCCATAGGTTTTTATTTTATCCTTCAAGTTTCTTCCGAGTTTTCTCTTTGTTATTTCCTTTACGAAAATCCAATAAAAGTTTTCAAACTCATGAAGTTTTTTCAATTCCTGAACTATTCCAATCTAGCAATCATGTTTTCAAATTCACCAACCTCTATATAAATTTGCAAACAAATCTCAAATTCACAAATTTGGTCAAATCCATGTTTCTTCAAGTGAGCCATAACATTTTATTTTCAAATTCATTTTTTTATAATTTGTGAACATCTGTTCAATTTTCTTTCAAATTCGTCAACACTTTTGGAAAATTAGATTTTTTTAATCCGGAAGCCTTTTTTCAAATTTGTGAACATTTTATAGATGCATTACATTTTTGGAAATTCGAGAACATGTTTTTAAAATTCAAAATATTTTTTCAAATCACGGAGCATTTTTTAAATTCATTAGTATTTTAAAATCCAGGATCAATTATCAAATTTGTGAACATTTTTTAAATTAAGGTGCATTTTTAATGGAATGAACATTCTTTTAAAATTACATGAACACAAATTTTAAACTACATTCATATTTTTCAAATTTGTGGTGATTATTTTAAATTAAATAATTTATGTTTTTGGAGTCACGATAAATTAAGTTTTTGAAATTCAAAACACTTATCAAATTCATGAACATATTTTAAATCGAGGAACATTTGTCAAATTTGTTAGCATTTTTCAAATTTTGGATTTTTGTTAATGGTCCGAACATATTTTTAAAATTGCACAAACAAAAAATTTACACCGCGCTCACATTCTTTTAGTTTGTAGTGAACTTTTCAAAACTTAAATTACTTAAAAATTTGAAATATATGTATTAGAAATTTTGAAAAATATAAACAAAAGTAATCTTCACAATGGGTCGGCCTAGTGGGGGAATGCTATTCCTAGGGAGATCGACATATAAGCACGTAACATGGAGACCCGAGCTCACGCTCCACAACATATAGGTCGCCCATTTACGTTTTTTCTCCCCCGGTTCGCTATGTGTTTCTCAACTGGTTCTAGAACATTTCCTGAACCAGTTTTTTAGTTTTTCTATTGGCTTCCTTCATTTTTTTTCTCTTTTTTTTCTTTTTTATAATTCCTTCTTCAAAGTCCTTTTATCGCAATATGAAGGGAAATTTTTGGCAATCAACTTGTAAAAAAAAACTTAGAATAGATGAGAATAGTACTGCACCACATTCAACCTAGAGGTAAATGGAGGGTGGATGCATGTTTGATTGTCATGTAACATTCAAGTTTAATTATTTATTATTGAGAAAGAAAAATAAAAATAAATGATGTGGATGGCTTGCATATGGTAGAAAATGGAAAGTGAATAGTTGATCCATTGCATGAGCTTGATAAAGTGGGTGTTTTGAGTGCACATTAAATGGGAGATGATATGTGTGGGACATATATGATGAGGTGCACAATCTTCATGTTAAGATAAATGAGATAGTAAGGTTGAACTTCTTAGTTATATAAGATGTGTGGGCTTGGGTAACTAACCGCTACAAATATAGTCAAAAGTGCTTATATGCTTAACACACTATTTTCTCAATGACAGGCTAAGTAAGTTCATATCCGTGATCCAATCAAGGAGGTACTACTTCTGCTTGAGTTCCTCTGGATCCTACTTGTTGGGATTACGGTGCTCCCACAGGTTCTTCACCATGCGACATATCTAAATCTATTATGGTAAAAAGATAGTACTTCCTCCGTTCCACAATGTAGTGCGTATAAATATTTTGGCAAGTCAAACTTTATAGACTTTGACCAAGTTTCTAGAGTAAGACATATATATCTACATACCAAATACATATCTTCATATACATCGCAAGGCATACTTTCATATAGTGTATATTTGATATTGTAGATATAAATTGTTTTTTGGACAAACTTGGTCAAAATTTGTAAAGTTTGACTTTCCAGAAAATCTATATGCACTAGATTATGGAACGGAGGGAGTATAATTTTGTTCATAAACTCACTAAAACTAACGGATTCAAGGAATGAAAAAGGCGTTAGGTATTTTATGTGTATATATAAGTTGCATAATTAGGGGTTATATTATGTCATGAAAATCTAGTCTACTTTAAAATAAGAAATATTCCCAATAAGCAGTAGTTTAATAAAGAATTATTATTTTTTCATGAAAAAGACAAAATCATCTGAACAGGTTTCTAGTTCTTTTGTCGTCTTTCTTCCATTTTTTCATTGTTCTTTCTTTGTCAATTTGTTTTTTTCCATTTTTCCTTTTTTAAATCCAAGAACTTTCTTTCAAACTCATGAATTTTTTATTTCATTCATTTTTTCATATTCATGAACTTCTATGAAAATTGTGAACAATTTTCAAATTCATTTTAAATTAACAAAAAGTCAAATCCATGAACAATATAAAAATTTGTGGACCTTTTGCAAAATATTGAACATTTCTGAATATCATAACATTTTTTGATTTACGGGAACATTTTATAGATTCATACCAGTTTTTGCAATTTTGGAACATTGTTTTAAATTCAATACATTTATCATATTCATGGATATTTTTGAAATTTATAAACATTTTTGTTTGAAATTCAAGAATATTTTTAAAATCTAGGACTATTTTTCAAATTTGTGAAATTTTCTTAAAGTTGCACTAACTATAAATTTAAGCAATGTCACTTATTATTATTATTATTGGTGAATGTTTTTGAAAATTTAAGTACATCAATATTTTACAATATATCTATTGGAATATTTCAAAAATATAAACCATAATGTTCTTGATGGGTCGCCCTAGTGGGGGAATCCTAGAGCATGATTGGTTTCTATCAATATTGGCAATACCAAGACTTTCCAAATATTGGCAACTTTCTGTGAGTTGGATAAGAAAATTTGGTAACTAACCAATTAGTAGCCAGAATGCCAAACATTAGCATGCCAATTTTTGGCACCAAACCAATTATACTTCTAATCCCTGCGAGGGTTGATAGATAGGCACGTAAGGCGTACCCACCCCCACTCCGCCACGGTTGCGCTGTAGAACACATAGGCCATCCCAATTATGTTGTTTCTCCACCGGGAAGGTTCTAGAAAGTTCCCTAAAATGGTTTTTAGTTTTTGTATCAATTTCTTTCATTTTTTATCTTTGTTCTTTTTGTTTTGTAAATGTAAGAATTTTTTCCCCAAACTAGTGTTTTTTTTGAATTTGTGAACTTTAACAAATTTACAACACGTTTTTCATATACATGAACTAAAGTGAAAATCACGAACAATTTTCAAATTCACGAATACTTTTTAAATTGGGAAACTTTAGCAAATTCCCAAACAATTTTTTTGAAATTTCTGAACCTTTTCAAATTTATGAACTTTTCGTAATACATAAGGTTTTTCAAATTTCTGAACATTTTTTGAAATTCAGAATTTTTTGAATTCATGAACATATTTTTAAATCTGGGAACATATTTTTATATTTGTACCATTTTTTGAATTTAGGGAAAAATCAAATTCATGAACATTTTGTCCAAATTCAAAACAAAATATCAAATTCTCCAGCATTTTTTTTATGTTTTTGTCAATTTTGTTTTTTTAATTTTAGAACAACTTTTTTGAATGGTAGAAACATTTTTTTAAAATTGCTACTAATTTCCTGAAAAGCCAAAAACAAGAAAAAAACAGCAACTGACACAGGACACTAGGTTAATAGGTTAGTCCCAAAAAATAATATATAATTGTATGGTAAACATCCAAGATTGATACTAGAGTAGCATGAAACAATCAAAAGTTATAAATACGTTGGAGATGTATCAACATCCTCAAGCTTAATTCCTGCTCGTCCTCGAGTAGATAAATGATAAACACATAATTTTTTGATGTGAAATGCTACCTATCATATTCATCATGTAGTCTCTTTTGTGGTATGAATATTTAGATTCAAATGAATCAAAGCAATAGTCTACAATTTGATATAAAGACATCAATACTCAGACATACCAACAAACAATCATGCCTTTTAAAATATGAATGCTAAAGAACGCTATCCCTACAAAATCATATAGCCTTGTCATGCTTCATCTTCTGAACACAAAGTATAAATCATGCACTACCCCGGTGTTAGCCAAGCAATTGGTTCATACTTTTTAAACACGCTTCAGCTTTTTCAATCCCCATGCAATACATGAGCGCAAAGCCATGGATATAACACTATGGGTGGAATAGAGTATGGTGGTAGAGATGATATGGAGAAGACAAAAAGGAGAAAGTCTCACATTGACGAGCCTAATCAACGGGCTATGGAGATACCCATCAATTGATGCCAATGCAAGGAGTAGGGATTGCCATGCAACAGATGCACTACAAGCTATAAGTGTATGAAAGCTCAAACAGAAAACTAAGTGGGTGTGCATCCAACTTGCTCATGAAAACTAAGTGGGAAGCCCATCATCGGAATATACAAGCGAAGTTCTATAATGAAAAATTCCCACTAGCATCGGGCTATGTTCAATGACTTGATCAACGTGATCGACGTCCAGGGCCTGACATAGCACATCACACCCCCCTTAGTTGTACGCCACTGCAGGGTTACTATCAAGTGACGAGGGTGATACCTCGTATAGCACTTCTGATGAGATCTCTGTAGTGTAGTTCATCGGTCGTGGTCTATCGAGGGTGATTCCTCCTTCACCACTCCTGATATGACTCTGTCGTGCAACACATCAAGTGTGAACCTTCAAGGGTGATTCCTCCTACTTTGCCTTGATAGTTACATCAGGTGGAACCCATCAAGGGTGGTTCCTCGTATTCCCCTTTGGTGTTAAGGACACACGGTTACTTTGACTTTCACAACAGAACCATAGTGACATCGGGTTGGCCCCGAGGGGTACCCACGAGTGATGTGAAGTCGGGTTGATCTGGAGGGTACCTACGAGATAACTACGCGGCACGGCCAGTCATTCTTAGCCCTTGTCATAAGTCCGTGAGATGGGGCAACGGGACCACATATCATGGATCATTGATCGTTACCACACGCTCCCAAGGCACTAATGGTTTGGATATCTGATCCGAGTAGGCCTATGGCCTTGTCGCACTAACCACCACGTAGGAATAAGTATGGGCACTCTGCGTGGTATGTATCAGCCGAAAACTCCTCGGCATCAGCGATTGAGCGGCATGCACCCAGGTGGCCCGCGTAAGCATCTACCTTGTATAAGGAGGTTGACAGGACTAATCCTGACCGTCCACACAATGTGCAGGATGCAAAGGGCGATGGACCCAAGACCCCTGTGCACTTAGGATGTAGACCGGCGTGTTGTCCTCTCTGTTGAGCGTAGGTAGGACTACGGTGTGTTGATCAGCCGAGGCCGGACATGACCCAGGAAAGTATGTTCGACCAGAGTTAATCGAGCGTGTTGGGTAAGTTTGTGCAGCCCTGCATGAAAGTTTAATCTATTCAAATAGCCGTGTCCATGGTAACGGACGCTCGGAGTTGTATCCCAATCGATACAACTAGAACTGGATGTTGAGGCATAAAATGGATATGGTTGCTCCATGACTGTTTCCTCGCAGGGAGTCGAGGAAGGATCTCTGGGCGTGTTTAATACAACTTACTACTACTTATATTATGCCAATCTGCACTCTTCTAATGCCGCAAGATGCTAGTCTTCGATAGGCTATGCTTTCCCTTCTCTTCTGGCATTTCTATAGTTTAGTCCAAAGATATAGCCCCATTCCTTTGATACCGATGCATACTTAGCATAATTCTGATGTAGGTCTTGCGAGTACTTTGGATGAGCACTCACGGTTGCTTTGCTACTTCTTTCCCCTATACCCGGTTGTTGCGATCAGATGACGGATCTCAGGAGCCAGATGCTACCACCGACGACGACTACTACTGCCACCCCAAGGGTGCCTACTACTACCTAGAGGCCGCCAACGACCAGGTGTAGTTAAGAGGCTACTAGGCAGGAGGCCTTGCCTTTTCGATCTATGTCGCTGTTTGTGCTAGCCTTCTTAAGGTAGACTTGTTTAGTTATGTCTGTACTCAGATATTGTTGCTTCCACTGACTCATTTGTATTCGAGCCCTCGAGGCCCCTCGCTTGTAATATGAAGCTTGTATGACTTTAATTTGTGTCTAGAGTTGTGTTGTGATATCTTCCCGTGAGTCCTTGATCTTGATCATATACATTTGCGCATATGATTAGTGTACGATTGAATCGGGGGCGTTAGAAGTTGATATAAGAGCCGTCTGCCTGTAGGAACCCCCCTTTCCAACTCCTTGGCCGAAGTTGAGTCTAGTCTTTGAAAACTTTTGCTAACATTGTTGTGTGGCTTATGGGCCCACATCACAATTGGGTGGTATTAGGATCTTTTATTCCTCGATCCTTACTTTGGGACTCTAATCTCTCTTCTACTCGGGTTAAATGATTTTACTAATGCTAACATTAACTTCTTGTGATCACATCCATCCGGGGAGCTAGATTATTTGCAACTATTATTTTGAAAGTATAATGAATGATACACACACTGCCATTTGACATCTCTGAACTTCGTTATTTCAGATGCGTCCGCAAAGCAGATCGTCCGCCAGACCATGGCAGGCAATGCGACTGGGTTCCCCGCTATTCTGGTCGACCTCTTGACCGTGCTGGGATATCGCTGGTACCCCCAATACACCATGTACGAGGACTACCGCGAGTTCAACTAGGAGCAGTACTGTGCTGTGGTTGATATCTATGACCGGCGGGATCGCTCCACCCACATGTTGCACACCTTCTAAGGTTTTGTAGTGACTATTGAGGTGGCAGTCCATGATGTTGCCTTTGTTGCTATCACCTAGATTTGTAGAGAGCATCCTCGCTTGGAGGAGACTGGGTTCAGATACATCCCGTATGTCCCAGCCGGGGACGAGACCGGAGACTACACTGCTATCTGTACCCCCTACACGAGTCGTCGTTACGACCCTCATGTTATGGTTCGGTACATTAAGGCTCTGGATCACACTGTTCAAGCTCTTTCTGTCGAGTTGTATGCCACTCATGAGCGTCACTACGACACTCTGACACAGATGTTGCCAGCAGTCCGTGCAGGGATTCAGCCAGAGTACATCCTTTACCCGCGCATGACTGAGATGCCACCTAGTGCTGCATGGCCTGATGTTGGAGGTGGTACCCCTACTCGTGGACCCCTTATTCCGGTTCGGGACCAATTCCTGCACTAGAGCCACCACGGAGCGCAGGATCCTTCCCTCGAGAACCGTGTGGCTTTTCATCACTGATAGGTGCCCAACTTCAGAGGTTTTCCCCGACGTTGATGTAGCATATCGCTATGTCCCGTTGTTGTATCTCTCCACTGCATGCCTGCGTGTCGCCTAGTTGGTCTAGACTATTTCCCTTTCTGAACTTGTACTTTTGCCTTGTAACCAAGCTTATCTATAGACCAGTATGTCGTGTTTGACTACTATGTTATATCCATCGTATTTCTTTCATTATGCATGTTACATCACGAATGATTCCTTGTCTCTGCAATTGCTCAATGCTAAACTACCCCTGTTGCGTTTAAGTAGGGTGGTTAGACCTGCTGGTCATGGTGCCTACGATCCGCCACCGCCAGAATATATGGCCGGAATGATACATCAGTTTGAGCTGAATCGCCAGTTCATGGAAAATGTCATGGCGCAGCTCCCATGCCCTAACATGAATCAGCAGCCAGCCCTAGTAACTCTGCAGAATTTCATGCGCCTCAACCCGGCCATCTACTGTAGATCCACGTAGCCCCTTGATGCTGATGACTGGCCCTGAGACATCACCTATGAAATGAAGTTTGCCAACATTGCCCCTGCCAGCTATGTCACCATTGCATCCTTCTTTCTCAAGGGCCCCACTGCTCAATGGCGGGACAACCACATGCATACTCAACCTCCTGGAACAGTCATCACTTGGCCGGATTTCCAAACTACTTTCCGTGCCCGCTTCATTCCTCAGGGAATCATGGACAGGAAGAAGCGAGAGTTTCGCAACCTTATCAGCGGGAGTTACTAGACTTGTCCCACTACGCTGAAGAGGACATTGCTACTGATGCACATAGACATGAAAAGTTCCACGACAGACTTCAAGCTGACATCAAGCTCGCGCTCCTGGCTCATGACTTTGCTGACTTTGCCACCTTGGTGAACAAGGCCATCCAGGTCGATACTGGTCTGTAGGAACACCAGGGATATGTGAGGCGCAACCGTTATGCTGGCTCATCTTTGGGCCCATCCTCGCAGAAGCGTCGGATTTGGATTCCCCACAGCATGTACCGCCCAACTGCACGTGCACCAAGACAGTCCTATGCCGCTCCACGTCTGCCTCCTTCACCACCAAGGCAACCTCTTCGCACTGTACTACCCTGAGCTCCTACTCCTAACCCTAATGATAGGTTGTGCTTCAAGTGTGGCCGTCCAGGTCAACGTTCTAGAGAGTTCTACTAGAATCAAAATCAGCTGGCTCTGCCTTCAACTGGCCAGAACAATGCCCGTGGTAGCAACCAACCCCACAACAACAATGTCAGGCCTTATGGTCGTGGTCAGGCTAACAACATTGATTTGAATGAAGCTGAAGACCAGCCTACTACTCTGATGGGTACTCTCCTTGTTAATTTAGTACTAGCATCTGTTTTATTTGTTTCAGGAGCATCACATTCTTTCATGTCAGAAAACTTTGCATACGCACACAACATTAGATGTGAGCACATGAACACTCCGCTAGTGATACGCACCCCTGCGGGCTAGTGTCGAACTACCATGATTGGTTGCGACATCCCCATTGAAATTAAGGGGCTAGAATTCCATGTTTCTCCAATTATTTTGGAGTTTTCCAATATTGACCTTATTCTGGGAATGGAATTGTTGAAATCGCATACTACTTCTATCGTTTGTGTCACCATAACCATTCATCTCCTACATCCATCGAACGAGATAGTAAGCTACCATGCTCATCTTGCTCAAAATGCTGAAGCACGGCTTTATGCCTTGAATGCGTTGAACGCAGCACCTCTTGAGGGAATTGAAAACATTCCAGTCGTTTGTGATTTCCAAGACGTCTTTCCAGAAGAACTCCCAGGGATACCTCCTACTCGGGCTGTCGAATTCGTCATCAACTTGAAACCAGGCATCGTTCCTATCGCCAAATGACCCTACAAGATGCCGCCCATGAACTCCTTGAGCTTAAGGAGGAAATCGACAAATATCTTTGAAGTGGTTTCATTTGTCCAAGTTCCTCTTCTTGGGGAGCACCTTCTCTCTTCGTTAAGAAGAAGGATGGAACTAATCGATTAGTCCAAGACTGTCACCCTACCAACCAAGCTACGATTCAGAACAAGTATCCCCTCCCTCGGATCAATGATTTGTATGACCAACTTGCTGGATCCTCTGTATTCTCTAAATTGACTTGAGGTTGGGTTACCACCAGATCCGGGTGCGTGAAGAGGATATTCCCAAGACCACCTTCATTACTCACTATGGTTCATAAGAGTACACCTCATGTCCTTTGTCTTGACAAATGCTCCAACTACATTCTCTTGTCTGATAAACTATATCTTCATGGAATACCTCGACAAGTTCGTCGTGGTCTATTTGGATGATATCCTTGTATATTCCAAGAACAAGGAAGAACATGCTGAACATCTTCGACTGGTAGCTTTGAGAACATAAGCTATATGCCAAGTATTCCAAGTGTGAATTCTGGCTACTCGAAGTAACCTACCTTGGTCATGTGATCTCCAAGGATGGTGTTGGGGATATAACCCAATGGTGTGACCCGCTCAGGAAGGGCCGGGTTACAAAGTTGGCGATTTATAACAAAGGACCCAAGCAAGTCCAAGAAGACAAGACGTGAAAGCGGCGACTCATAAGCAGGCTTATTGGAGGCCCAAGACCCGTTGATAACTCAAGACCCGAAGGTGTGAGCCGCCCGATGATGACTTTCTTGGTAAGGCAAGGAGATTTAGAAACCGATATGGTCACGTTGTGTGATCCGGCTCGAACTCTTGTAAGCCACCGGACCTCGACGTGTTTATATAAAGGTGAGAACCGGCGGAGGGTTAGGGCAAGAAAGAGTTGATCGATAGCCAGGTCGAGCGTATTCGCTCCCTGGTAATCGAACTTCAAGCAATACAACTAGAAGTAGGGCGTAGGCTTTTACCTCGTTGCGAGGGGCCGAACCTGGGTAATTCCTTTGTGTCCTTTTTCCCGTTCAACCCCTTCGAGCTAACCTACGTTGAGATGGCTCCACACCTAAGTCCTTTCACTAGGGCATCTGCCATGACAAAACCACGACAGTTGGTGACCACCGTGGGGCTAGGGCACGATGGTTTCGAGTTCTTAAAGGGCAACTTCTCAAGGATTAAAGGATACGCCATGGGCCGGATGACTAAGAGTCGCCGCGACAAGATCTAAATTGACGATGCTGGCTGGGGCCCCGAGGCCGACTCAATCGAGTACGGGTACCGGGTCCCCTTTGGCGGAATTCACGTCTTCATCGACAAGATAGGCGAGTCAGAGCCTAAGCTGGACATCTGCATCAAAATCATCGAGACGGCTTGGTGCGCGTGACCCGCCAGGCTTCAACCCAGTCGGAAGCGTGCCTTTGTTGGCTTTGTTCATGGGGCGGATCTTGAGGCAGGATCTATGTCTGGCAAAGAGACGACCATCTATTCAGGTGATGAGTCCTCAATTGGAGGAACCGAGTCAATCTATCAGCCTTAGGATGGCGGGCTTGGGGGCTGTTCTGATGGTGACAGTATTCCGGACCCCTATGAGCCGCCGAGTAGGGATGCCATTTTCATGGCTGGCACACAACCGATGCTAAATTCGTCAACTGCCGCGGCCATGACATCCGACTCAACTGCTACTGTGACAGCCGAGGCGAGTGGCTCTGCGCGACCATCGGCTCAAGTCTTATCTGAGCCCTTAGATGCCTTGGCGACTCTGTTAGCTACAGAGGTAACTCCGGCGAATCAAGTGCAACACAATGCAGAGGTTGCAAAGCTACGAGACGAGGTGGCTAAGTCCCGAGAGGATCTTGAGGCGGAAAATATCAGGATGGCGACAGAGCGAGCTAGGTTGGAGGCCGAGTCACAGCGGATAAGGGCAAAAGCCTTTCGTCTAAATCTGGATCAGAATGCATCAAATGCTGTTCTTTGAAGGAGGCACCAGAGCCGCCTGCCTTTGCAGTTTGAGGGGCGGAATCTCATTAACACGCTCGGAGCAGGAATGAGTGACCCGCTCGGTGTGACACGGGCCCCTAAGGTGCCTAGGACCGAGCGGCGGCTCAACCTCGTGTGCCAGACCCGCCTGGTAGGGGTCTGACCCCCCCCTCAACGGGTTCCAATGCCTTCCGACCATTACTCTAAACCGGTGGATAATATGATTGCTGCAGCCTCACGATTGGCGGCTATTCTGATCGAGGGCGAGTCTCTAGCTACGATAGAGAACCGGAACACGGTGGAACTTCTTCAGATGGTAGTGGCATAGCAGGCGGCTTATTCATATAGCCGTGAGTGCGTCCATTCAACTTCCCGCCCAAGTCAAAGTTACAACCGGTGCATTGAGTTGCTAGCGGTTTCCAGCAGCAAACGACATCATAACCCGCCTCGTCAGGATGACCATCCCCGTGGCGGTCATAATGCTCATGCCCTTGTAGATCAGGCTAGAGCCCATCATGAGGCAGAATTGGCGGCTCAACCGGGGGCTCATCAACAATTTTAGTTAAACCCTACGGTGTCTGTTGAGGCTGGGATGACTTCCAGGACGGTGGGTGTGCCGTGTCTAGCGCCGGCTCTGCGTAATGAATGTCTGCCCAAGGACTTTAAAGGACCTCATAAGGTGCCTAACTACACAGCTGATCTTCGGCCTAAGGCTTGGATTGAAAGCTATGAACTGGCTATGGAGATGCTGGATGTCAATAATGCTGTATGTGCCAAGTACTTCACCATGATGTTGGATGGACGAGCTCGAACCTGGTTGAAAGGGCTACCTCCCAATTCCATCAATTCATGGGCTGAGTTGAAGGCCCGCTTCATTCAGGATTTTAAAGACACATGTAAGCAGCCTCCGCCGATCATTGATCTGGACGCTTGTGTGTAGCGAGAGGATAAATCGGCCCACCATTGGGTTCGTCGGGTTTCAGCTATTATCCACTCATCAGATAGCATTACAACAGGCTCTGCTATTCAGATTTTGGAGAAGAACTGCCACTTCACACCTCTCAAGCAGAAACTGGGGCAGCTTAAACGTCATTGCAATGACATGGGAGAGCTCATGGCGGCTCTCATCAAGTATGCTGATTCAGACAACACCAAGGACCCTGGATCGAATGGTGAAAAGTCCAACAAGGGGAAGAAAGGTGGTCATGGTAAGGGTCAACAACAAAATGTGACAGGTCATAACCAGGGTAATGATGGCAAGCACAAGCAAACCGATGGCGAGTCAAATTTTGTGGCTAACACCAATGCTCAGCAAAAGAGTCAGTGTCGCAAGGGTAAACTGCAATTTGGGCGATCGAAATTTAACCTTGCTGTGATGTTGAACGAACCTTGCCCAAAACTCAGTCTACCCAACGAGCCAGCAACTCATGCTTGGAAGGATTGTTTCATCATGAAAGAGTACAAGAATTACAGCTTCAATCAGAATCATGGTAATGACAATGGCCCGCCTAGCGGGCCAGGATCCGGCTCACACGGGCTCGGCTTTGGTGGTGGCGGCTCAAATTCTGGGTTCAAGGATAGGGCAATCAGGCCAATTATAATCAACAATCCAGCCAGGGCAACCAGCAGCATCACTCATGATACCAGAGCAATCCAAAGCAGCTTAATGGTGGCCAGTATCATGTTTTCACCATCAGCCTTTGCAAGAGAGATCAGAAGGTTCATAAGTGTGTGGTCAATGCAGTTGAGCTGGCGGTACCTCAGTACTTGCGATGGTCAGAGAGGCCAATCACATGGAGTAGAGAGGATGACCCACCCGGGTTGACAATCTGGGTCAACTGGAGTTGGTGGTAGCCCCTCAAGTTGGGGGTTACAAAATAACTAAAGTGCTCATGGATGGGGGCAGTAGTATCAATATCCTTTATTATGACTAGTACTGATGCCTGTGCGTTGCACTGAGCGATAGAAGTGGCAGAACCTACTTCAAGGGTCATTTTTGCCATTTTTATATCTAATTTTAATAAATGTTGAATGTGGAAATTTCCTTATTTTTAACAAAACTTAATGCTTTCATTAAAAATCTAACACCTTTTGAAGAATAGTTAACATTTTTATAAAAATTGGAACATTTGTCTATAAAATAACATTTCATAACAGTTGTTTTTCGAAAAGAATGTATTTATGTTGTACATTTTGAAATGATTTTTGTTGTAAGAATGACATCAACATGAGTTGTGTAATTATAAAATTAATGATCTATATGGTCGCGACATTTACCATTAAAAATGGCAAATGTGATCTTTCGTCTTCCCATGTGGACATGAAGAGGGGGAACAAGATAACCTGACAATTCTCTTATATATAACAATTATTTCGGTAATGTACTTACATCATCATTTACCCACTCTTTTTCATCTAGCAGGCACATCAATTGATTTTGTAAGACAGAACTTCCATCTATCTTAAGCAACAATTTTTTTCTCAAAGATGATTGTATTGCTATATGAGCACATAGATCATGGCCGGTCAATGTATAGTCTGCAAAAAATCAAATAATTTAAGAATATATTGAATACAAAAATACACATAATAAATCAAACAAATACCTTGTGGGAGATAATCATATGTCTCATTCAACTTTGATCTCTTTATGTGAATCTGGTTGCTTAACATCATGTAATGAAAAAATAGGATATGATGCCAAGCTAGATGGGGATGGAGGTGATGGCAATGGATCATGATGTATTTGATTATCTGATTTCGACACAATCAATTCACAACACTCAAAAATTGGAGTAGCTGTTGACATAGTTAGTGACATAGGTGATGGCTCTAGAACACCTGATTCAGATTTCTTTTTCTTTTTTTGAAGGTCGGTTATCAAAATCCTCTGCAATGTTCAACTCAATGCTGTCATCTATTTTCTGCAGTCACAATAAAAATAAAAGGAAACCTCCAACCGTTAGAAGCACTATCGCAGGAATCAATTGAAAATGTAGTACATCATAGCCAGTTTATAGTTGAGGTAGTACATCATAGTCAGTTTACAATTGAGATGTTACTGCATAAAGTAAATTGATCCAAGATCAGAAAACCATGATATGCATAATGTGACAGTAGCATTGTTTAAAGGAGACAAAAATATTGCAATCCAGTATGTAGAAGCAAAATCATAGAGATAAAAACTACCAATACATATGTTTTGAAAGTGAGCCACTAATAAGATGACAAAGCTAGGATGCTTGTAGTACAATACATATGCGCATGTTAACAAATTCTATAATGAGAAAGTAAGTCATATCAGTAAATGTGGTCTGCCACATAGCATAAAAGAATTCAGTTGATTAAGTACCTATATATGTGCATGTTTTAAAAATTCTAGGCTGCAAACCCAAAGAAAAAGAAAACAGGAAAGACCAAGACACACAATCGATCCATTACATGAGAAGTAATCTGATCTTTATAACATTTTATCTATCCTACATCTTGTGAGACCCGTGGACTCAGTTCAGAACCTAAAGAAAAATTCTACATTTACTTTCTCAAATATAATTGCATTTTTCTGGTTGTGAAAATACGGTGAGCATCAACTTTCTAGTCAACAGGATGCCCTCTTGAAAATAATTGAGACCCGTCCATCACTTATTTGTGAACTACTTTTCAGTGTCTTATTAAACCTCCAACTGCCAGAAGCACTATCATGATACAATGAACTACTAAAAACTTCATGAAGCACATTAGAAATAAATTAATAGTACATACTACTTTTAAATTGGGTTAATTGTAGTGTGTGCTAACCAAATACAAATTTAAGATGATATGCTGCAATACTGTGTTCTGGTCGCCCATGTATCGAGGTACTAAACACCCTACTACATGTTTTGAGCAGGAAGACAGAATTATACAAATACTCTTCAAATTAAACGGAGTCCATTGAACATCACTAAAATCTTTCTATAAAATGTTCTAAAGAAAATCAACTAACATACATAACAGAAAATACAGGAATGAACACACACGCTAGCTTGTTCTTAAACAAACATATTCAGTAGATTGGGGGTCATTCAGACATCGTGTATTTTTTATCAGTGAACTCATCACATACATCTTCTTTTATGAGTTTAGTCTGCTGCTGCTGCCAAGTACAAAGATAATCCATCTATGTAGGAGTGCATGTTGTGTTGCTTGTCAGTCAAATATAGTCTACTGTCGGCAACAGCTATATTGGCTATAGTAAAATGACAAATTGACAAATAGATGAAACCCATCAGATGCTTCAAAAGTACCTGCAGCAAAGTAGGTCTAGGCGACAACTGATGGTCTTCCGGCAAAGTCGGCGGAGGCGATGGTAGATGGTCTTGCGGCGAAGTCGACGGAGACGACGGTGGCGAAGTCAACAGATACAGTATATTACAAAGATGTCAAAACCAATTAATCCACTACACTTAATACACCTCTTGATCCTATTTTGCTAGGTGCAACTAGCATATCTATTCATCTGTGTGCCATTAAGCTACTTGATAACTGAAGAAAGAGCAGAATATATTAACCTTCAAGAATTACTCCAGCACCATGTACAAGAATTACTGTAACCAAGTTCAAGCCACCATGTTCAGGTATATGTAGTCAGCAACAAGAAATTTCTTGGTTCAATCCTTGGCTTGTAACAAAAATTTTCTTAGAAAAAATAAACTCAAACAGGGGCTTGCCGCTTGCATTCCTTTTATTTGACCATAAGACAGCAAGGCAAATGCCTTACTGTATATCATTTTCATATAAATAAATAGGAAGTAACATAGTCTTTACAATGGTTGATGGGGTGACAACCATGGAGTTTATTGAAAAAAATACAAAATAGTGAAAAGGAAACAAAATTATATGTTATCAATCCAAGATGTCATGCCCTCCTTGAGACTGGGTTTGGCTCTCAGGATTGTTAATTTGAAAGATCTGATAAAGTCATATTTGCATTCATTGATAGAGCATGGAATTCCATCAAATATCAGCCCATTTCTTTGATTCCATATACTCCAGCATCCCACTATCATAATTTCCATGAAGTGGTGTAGGTGATATCTTTGTTGTGCTTCAATAATCATATCATGAAAATTCAGATCTGTGTTCCATTCAAAACCAATGTTCCACCAAAACCCCTGGCTAAATGGGCAGGAAAATAGTAGATGCATTCTATCTTCAATATCTTCTGCATTACATAAGACACATTGAGTGGAATCAATATGCATATTCTTCCTGGTCAGGAGGTCACATGTGTTTATTCTGTCATGAAGTAGAAGCCAACAAAAGAGTTTATGCTTTGGTAGGTAGCATGTTTTCCATATTCATTTGAAGTCACTTCAGCATCCTGATTTCTCATGAAGAAATTATAAATTCTCTTGGTCATATTTATACTGTTACCCCAGGAGACATTCCATATATCATGTTCATTGTTGGACTGATGCTATGTAATTGGTCTGTGAGAAGATGAAATTGCTGGTGTGTAGTGATGGACAGTGGTAACTGGAATAAATTGTAAAGATTTTCAGTACCTTTGGCAGCCCAAATAGATATTTTCTCATGTTGGCAGAAAGAGTGGAGCTTAGGGTATTTCAATTTCATGATCTCACCATTCCAATTGTCATCCCATAGTATGGAAGAATTTCCTGATTTGATCTCACATGAAGTCATTTCTTTAAATAGATCAAACATTTTCATGCAGTCTTTCCACCAAAATGATCCTTTATTGGGGTTTGTGTGGGGAGCTTCATTATTCTGATAATGTGCTTCCCAAATTAATTTGACCCAAGGAATATCCATCTTATTGTAGAATTTGTAGATATGTTTGATAAGTAGTGCTTTGTTTTGCACTCTCAAATTTAATACACCAAGGCCTCCTTGATTTTTTGGCTTGCAAACCATATCCCAACTGGCAAGGCATTTACCTTTTTTGTTGATCTCATTTCCATACCATAGAAAGTTTCTGCTGGATTTGTCCACATGATTCAATATGGTATAATGAACTTTTAGTGAGAACATGGAAAAAATGGGCATGGAGGCAACAATAGAATTAACATATGTGAGTTTGCCAGCATGATTCATGAACCTAGTCACTCCTGATAGTCTTTTGTCGATTTTGGATATGACAGGAATGAGATCCATAACAGAAGGTTTGGTGGTGCCCATGGTAAGCCCAGATAAGTGAATGGAAGACTTTCAACCTTACATCCAAATGTATTTGCAAGCATAGTAACAGATTGCAGATCAATGTTGATGGGAATCATGGATGATCTGCTGTAATTAACAAACAGACCAGTGGAAAGACTGAATATGTTGAGTAAATATTTGATGTGGATAAGCTGGTCTTCATTAGCTGGGATAATCATTAGAGTGTCATCTTCATATTGGATAATTGGATAGTCTTGTCCATATGCATGATTGATGGGAAGAGTGATCTCACCATTGACCCAAGCAGCATTAACCACAGTTTGTAAGAGATCAGTAGTGATGATATAAAGTAGAGGGGAGTGTGGATCACCTTGTCTGACTCCTCTTCTATAGATAATCTTTTTTCCAGCCACTCCATTAAGTAGGACAGAGGTTGATGCAGAATGGAGTATATTTGTTACCCAATTTATCCATCTAGGTCCAAATCCTTTAGCCTTCAACATATCAATAATGGCCTTATATTCAACCTTATCAAAAGCCTTTTCGAGATCCAGTTTCAATATGATGATGTTTTTTTGATTGATGGCATAAATGGAGATATTCAAATGCATATCCCAGACAATCTTGTATGTTTCTACCTTTAATAAACCCATTCTGGTTCTGGTGGATAATAGTAGTGATGATCTTTTGAGCTCTGTTGCCCATAAGTTTAGTAATAACTTTGAGTGGCAGACTGACCAATGAGATAGGTCTGAAACTATTCATATTCTCTAGGTTAGTTTATCTTTGGGATGAGAGTAATGAAAGCAGTGTTAATACTCTGAATATCAAAGTTTCCTTAAAAAAATCCCAGATCATGGTATAGAAGTCTTGTTTAATGTTATCCCAACATTTTCTTAAAAAGGTGCCATTGAAACAATCAGGGCTAGGGGCTCTGTCAATAGGTAATTCCTTGATAACTTGGTCAATCTCATCCATTGTAAAAGGGGCCTCAAGATCTGACAGATCTTGTGGGTGAATTAGTTCCTCAAGATTGAAGAGCATGGGAGAGTCAATGGATGTGCCCAATCTGTCTTTGTAGGATTTCCAAATAATGGCAGCTTTATGCTCATGATTTTGGTACGTATTTCCATCCTCCCCAATAATAGAAGTAATATAATTTTTCCTGTAGCTTTGGGTGGCCATGGCATGAAAAAATTCAGTGTTTTCATCATCCAGTCTCACACTCCTCATTTTAAATCTAGATTTCCAGTAGATTCTTTTAACTTCCAATAATTTGAGAATGTGCTGCTTCAAAATATCTCTGAAATTTGCTTCCATAGTACTCAGTAATCTTTGATCTTCAATACCATCCATCATAGATAAGACATAATTACAAGTAGAGATATTAGTATTGAGTTTAGATAGTTTTTGCTCCATTTCTTGAGTCCCATTCGGAGGCATTTGAATCTAACTGTAATATCATTTGCAAAATTTAACATCTGTTGATTTCTGTTCCAACATTGTATGACAATATCATAAAATCCATCAAACTCAAGCCAATAGTTTTTAAACCCGAATATAGAGGCCTTTGGAATATCACTGCCAATCTGAATATGAATTGGAATATGATCTGAAGATACTCTAGCCAGTGGGTGGGCTAGAGTATTTGGGAAAGTTAGGGTCCAGTTTGCCGAGGTAAAGATCCAGTCTAATTTTTCCAGTAATGGATAGTCTTGCATATTGCTCCATGTGTAACTTCTTCCTTTGAGTGGAATTTCCACCAGATCAAGTTGCTGTAGTAAGCTGTTGAACATAAGCATATTGTTTGAATCTCTCCCAGGTCTGTTCCTATCATGTGGATGTCTGATTAAATTAAAATCTCCAATAAGAATCCAATGGTCCATTTGTGAAGCATCAATATTATCCAACCAGTCAAAGAAATCAGTTCTATTCTCATTCTGGCATGGTCCATATATATTGCTGACATAGAAAATGTGGCCTGATAAATTGCATAGTAACTTGACTGTGAGCTGAAATGAGGATTGGCTAAGAATTGAACCACTATAAATGCTACCATTCCATATAGTAATCAGCCCACCAGACATGCCCAATGAAGGGATATAAGCATATTGATTAAATCTTCTAGGAGAGAAATTTCTGAGATAATGTTGGTCAAAATCATCTCTTTTTGTTTCTTGCAGGCATATGATACCACAATTGCTTTCATCATTTTCCCCTTAAATCATCCCATCTGGTTTGTGAATTTATTCCTCTCACATTCCAATTTAATATATTCCATGTTCTATTCATTGGGAAAACTGGGGGAAATGAGTCTACAGTAAAATGACTTAATCATTTTAGAGCAACCAGAGATCATCATAATGGTGAGTGCAGTCAGGCCATGCCAGTAACTTATACATGATTCCATAGAGAAACAATACTGACCATAACCAAGCAAACCATTCAGACTTCTTAAATAGCAAAATAATTGTAACACAAGTTCCCAGCAACATAAGCAAATAATGGAGTTTAACTCCTTACAAACCAAGTTCATAGATAATGCAAAAGTAAATATCCCGAGCCATGATAAAACTAAGGGAGGCATAAGGCCAGAAAAGGTCTTGGCATAGCAAGGCCCTAAACAGACATATAATCTCTTATTCATGGACAACTAGAGCCATCAACTTCTCCCTAGACACCTCCTCAGGAGGGATCTGACATTGCCTGATAGCGATCGCTTGGATGGTCTTGAGTGGCAGCTCAGGTGGTGGACCTACGTCAGGGTTGTGGATCTCATGTTCAAATTCAGAAAATAAGTTCTTCTTGCAGCGTGCCGTCTCCTTGGCCTTGACAGCAGCAACTTCGTTCTTAAACCCCACACTCAGTCCTGCCAGTCGACGACTGCGACATAGATCATTAACATCCAGTGGAGCATTGGCCTTCTTTCTCCTATTAACAACATGGTTGGTCTGGGTAGTAAGTATCACATTTGCAGGAACTTGAGGTTCCACCTTAGTTGGAGAGCTGTGGGTGCTGGCAATGAAATCAAGTAGAGCAGGTGACTGGATATGATCTTCAGCTTGTGTGTTACAGAGTTTAGAGTGGTCAAATAATTCATCTATTTGTACTGAAGTGGCCACAGGCTCATATGGGTGTTTAGTAGTGATGGTGAGCAAGCATTTCTTGATGGTGCCATGATCATCTTCAATGTTTACCAGCTGGCACTTGGTACTGATCACATTGGAGCCTGCAAGTTTTTCAAGTAATGAAGGGGCAGTGGCCATAATTTTTGACATCATGTCATGCAACGCCATGAAGGAGTATGTTGCTTCCATTGCAGGATGGAAAGGCATGTCATGTGCATGCTCTGGGCTCTGAGGTGGAGTCTGGACCATGGGATCATCTTCATTTCCTTCCTATGGTGCATGATGAGCAGCAGGTGCGGCATTTGGGTTACGTCCATCATTAAAATCAACATCGTGCTAAATACCACCAAATGGGGCAAATGGCATGGGGTGCATAACACCGTCAGGTGAGATTGGGTCCTCATCGCCCCCCATGGCACCAAGCAAATCAGCATGCAAAATGTAAGCGGCACAGGTCCATGACTTTCCATGACCATAATCATCTAGACTCTCACAAATGACATGGCTAACATGTATTTCAAGCAGATCAGGCACTCTGACTTTGACTAGGATACGTGCTCTGTTTGACATGTCTCTGTTCCACACTAAGAACTTAGCAAATCCACTAACTGACTCTCTAACTTTGTCCGGTCTCCATGCCTCAAGTGGGAAGTTCACCATCATAATCCAAGCATCATGGGTAAAAGTACAATCCCTATGGTTGATACCTCGGTCATGGCGGATGATACGCAGAACGGAGTCGCCGACGAAGTACGGGCTGTTGGCGATGGCGGTGTCGATGTCGCATGCATGACAGAATTGGACGAGAGCAGCACCCATCTCACAGCGAGAGATCTCGACGATGCAGAAACCACACTCGTGGTCGAGGAAGTGGTTGATGAGCATGGCATCAGTGTCGAACTGGTTGGGGTCCGGTGGTGGGGCGAGGGAGACGATGGCCCAATCTCTCGATTGGACCAGAGGTTCGCCGCCGAGATAGTGGTAGGTGCGATGGCATCGGTTTCCATTAGCATCCATGATGGCAGTGCTTGGTGGGAGGAGGGGCAAGGGGTCGCAGGGGTAGGTGGCCATGGCTGCGGTGGTGTTTGGTTGTACCGTGGAGAAAGATGAAGGGGCAGAGCATGTTTTTGAGGGGGAGCAAGGCGAATGGCAGGGCGAGTTGGCTGGTCGAGGGGGTGAAGGGGGGGTTTTGGGGAGACGAGTCGTCAAGCGGGTTATCGGTACAGGCGGCGGGTTGGTAGGAGGGTGGGATTTCACCTGATAAACGGGAGCTGATTTTTGGGAGTTGTAATAAAAACGGGATATATGGCCATATCTATAACAACTATGACATCTAAACTGATTAATGCAATCCGCACGGAGGTGGCCAGAGGATAATCATTTACCGCATATAGTAAATCCATGGTAGTTAGTATGCTGACCAGCTTGGTTAGGTGGGAAAATGATAGGCTGGGGATGATGGCTGAGGATATTTGGTAGGGTGAGAGTTGGTTGGGCCGAGGCCTGCCGTGGTTGTCTAGTAGTTAAAGGAGATGGGAGTGGGCTAGTGGGTTGAGGGTTGGATGATTGGGCCCTGGGGGTGGAGATAGGATTTGAAATTTGAATGGTACCAGTCGCGCCTGAAGATGGCTCGTGATCCGAGGAAGGCGCAAAGTGGTTTGCATGTGAGGCAGGTCTGTCCATCGGAGAAGGAGGGAGGGGTCGGCGGCTGACGGGGTTGGAATTTGCACCGGTGAGGATACGATGTGGGGATTTGGTAACCAAAGACCATTCTTGATCGTGCTCATAGAGCCAATTATTATACTCCCTGATCCATGCTGGCCCACCGAACCCCATAGGTGGAAATGACAAAAGAAAAGCGGGCATCTAAAAGATCTAAGACGGTAGATCACAAATCCCACAGCCTTAGAGATGACAGAAAACTTGAAAACGCTCCCACGAATGTAAGTGACATGAAAACCAGATGGTAAACCACCTATGCAAGATTGTAGCGCGTGGCTAAAATTCTCAATGGAGAGTGGGAAGGACGAATGACTAAACGAGACAACTAGATGAAAAGCAAGTTGTGGGTCGAGGCTGTTGGGGAACATAGTAATTTCAAAATTTTCCTACGCACACGCAGGATCATGGTGATGCATAGCAATGAGAGGGGAGAGTGTCATCCACGTACCCTCATAGACCATTAAGCGGAAGCGTTATGACAACGTGGTTGATGTAGTCGTACATCTTCATGATCGACCGATCCTCAGTACCGAACATACGGCACCTCCGCGTTCAGCACACGTTCAGCTCGGTGACGTCCCGCAAACTCACGATCTAGTAGAGCTTGGGGAAGAGTTTCGTCAGCATGACGGCGTGGTGACGATGTTGATGAAGCTACCGCAGCAGGGCTTCGCCTAAACACCGCTACAGTATGACCGAGGTGGATTATGGTGGAAGGGGGCACCGCACACGGCTGGAGAGATCTCAATGATCAACTTTGTGTGTCTAGAGGTGCCCCCTGCCCCCGTATATAAAGGATCAAGGGGGGAGAGGCGGCCGACCAGGAGGAGGCACGCCAGGAGGAGTCCTACTCCCACCGGGAGTAGGACTCCCTCCTTTCCTAGTTGGAGTAGGAGAAGGGGAAGGAGGAGGGAGAGAGGAAGGAAAGGGGGGCGCTGCCCCCCTCCTTGTCCAATTCGGACTAGAGGGAGAGGGGCGCGCGGCCTGCCCTGGCAGCCCCTCCTCTCTTCCACTAAGGCCCATCTTGGCCCATTAAACCCTCGGGGGGGGGGGGGTCCGGTAACCCCCGGTACTCCAGTAAAATCCCGATTTCACCCGGAACACTTCCGATATCCAAATATAGGCTTCCAATATATAAATCTTTATGTCTCGACCATTTCGAAACCCCTCGTCATGTCCATGATCAAATCCGGGACTCCGAACTACCTTCGGTACATCAAAACATATAAACTCATAAAACCGATCGTCATAGAACTTTAAGCGTGCGGACCCTATGGGTTCAAGAACTATGTAGACATGACCGAGACACGTCTCCGGTCAATAACCAATAGCGGAACCTGGATGCTCATATTGGTTCCTACATATTCTACGAAGATCTTTATCAGTCAAACCGCACAACACTATACGTTGTTCTCTTTGTCATCGGTATGTTACTTGCGTGAGATTTGATCGTCGGTATCCCAATACCTAGTTTAATCTCATTACGGGAGAGTCTCTTTACTCGTTCCGTAATATATCATCTCGTAACTAACTCATCAGTTATCATGCTTGCAAGGCTTATAGTGATGTGTATTACCGAGAGGGCCCAGAGATACCTCTCCGACGATCGGAGTGACAAATCCTAATCTTGATCTATGCCAACTCAATAAGTACCATCGGAGACACCTGTAGAGCACCTTTATATTCACCCAGTTACGTTGTGATGTTTGGTAGAACACAAAGTGTTCCTACGGTATTCGGGAGTTGCGTAATCTCATAGTCATAAGAACATGTATAAGTTATGAAGAAAGCAATAACAGTAAACAAACGATCAAGTGCTAAGCTAACGGAATGGGTCAAGTCAATCACATCATTCTCTAATGATGTGATCTCATTGATCAAATAACAACTCATGCCTATGGTTAGGAAACTTAACCATCTTTGATCAATGAGCTAGTCAAGTAGAGGCATACTAGTGACACTATGTTTGTCTATGTATTATGTTTACGGTTAATACAATTCTAGCATGAATAATAAACATTTATCATGAAATAAGGAAATAAATAATAACTTTATTATTGCCTCTAGGTCATATTTCCTTCAGTCTCCCACTTGCACTAGAGTCAATAATCTAGATTACATAGTAATGATTTTAACACCCATGGAGCCTTGGTGCTGATCATGTTTTGCTCGTGGAAGAGGCTTAGTCAATGGGTCTGCAACATTCAGATCCGTATGTAACTTGCAAATCTCTATGTCTCCCACCTGGACTTGATCCCGGATGGAGTTGAAGCGTCTCTTGATGTGCTTGGTTCTCTTGTGAAATCCGGATTCCTTTGCCAAGGCAATTGCACCAGTATTCTCACAAAAGATTTTCATTGGACCCGATGCACTAGGTATGACACCTAGATCGGATATGAACTCCTTCATTCGCTGCTTCCGAAGCATCAATGTACTCCGCTTCACATGTAGATCCGCCACGACGCTCTGTTTAGAACTGCTCCAACTGACAGCTCCACCGTTTAATATAAACACGTATCCGGTTTGCGATTTAGAATCGTCCGAATCAGTGTCAAAGCTTGCATCAATGTAACCATTTACGATGAGCTCTTTGTCACCTCCATAAACGAGAAACATATCCTTCGTCCTTTTCAGGTACTTCAGGATGTTCTTGACTGCTGTCCAGTGATCCACTCCTGGATTACTTTGGTACCTCCCTGCTAAGCTAATAGCAAGGCACACATCAGGTCTGGTACACAACATTGCATACATGATAGAGCCTATGGCTGAATAATAGGGAACACTTTTCATTTTCTCTCTATCTTCTACAGTGGTCGGACATTGAGTCTTACTCAACTTCACACCTTGTAACACAGGCAAGAACCCTTTCTTAGCTTGATCCGTTTTGAACTTCTTCAAAACTTTATCAAGGTATGTGCTTTGTGAAAGTCCAATTAAGCGTCTTTATCTATCTCTATAGATCTTGATGCCCAATATATAAGCAGCTTCACCGAGGTCTTTCATTGAAAAACTCTTATTCAAGTATCCTTTTATGCTATCCAGAAATTCTATATCATTTCCAATCAGCAATATGTCATCCACATATAATATTAGAAATGCTACAAAGCTCCCACTCACTTTCTTGTAAATACAGGCTTCTCCAAAAGTCTATATAAAACCATACGCTTTGATCACACTATCAAAACATTTATTCCAACTCCGAGAGGCTTGCACCAGTCCATAAATGGATCGCTGGAGCTTGCACACTTTGTTAGCTCCCTTTGGATCGATAAAACCTTTAGGTTGCATCATATACAACTCTTCTTCCAGAAATCCATTCATGAATGCAGTCTTTACATACATTTGCCAAATTTCATAATCATAAAATGCGACAATTACTAACATGATTCGGACGGACTTAAGCATCGCTACAGGTGAGAAGGTCTCATCGTAGCCAACTCCTTGAACTTGTCGAAAACCTTTCGCAACAAGTCGAGCTTTGTAGACAGTAACATTACCGTCAGCGTCTGTCTTCTTCTTGAAGATCCATTTATTCTCGATGGCTTGCCGATCATCGGGCAAGTCAATCAAAGTCCACACTTTGTTCTCATACATGGATCCCATCTCAGATTTCATGGCTTCAAGCCATTTTGCGGAATCTGGGCTCATCATCGCTTCCTCATAGTTCGTAGGTTCGTCATGGTCAAGTAACATGACCTCCAGAACTGGATTACCGTACCACTCTGGTGCGGATCTTGCTCTAGTTGACCTACGAGGTTCGGTAGTAACTTGATCTGAAGTTACATGATCATCATCATTAGCTTCCTCACTAATTGGTGTAGGAGTCACAGAAACAGATTTATGTGATGAACTACTTTCCAATAAGGGAGCAGGTACAGTTATCTCATCAAGTTCTACTTTCCTCCCACTCACTTCTTTCGAGAGAAACTCCTTCTCTAGAAAGGATCCATTCTTAGCAACGAATATCTTGCCTTCGGATCTGTGATAGAAGGTGTACCCAATAGTTTCCTTTGGGTATCCTATGAAGACACATTTCTCCGATTTGGGTTCGAGCTTATCAGGTTGAAGCTTTTTCACATAAGCATCGCAGCCCCAAACTTTAAGAAACGACAACTTTGGTTTCTGGCCAAACCATAGTTCATAAGGCGTTGTCTCAACGGATTTTGATGGTGCCCTACTTAACGTGAATGCAGCCGTCTCTAAAGCATAACCCCAAAATGATAGCGGTAAATCAGTAAGAGACATCATAGATCGCACCATATCTAGTAAAGTACGATTACAACGTTCAGACACACCATTACACTATGGTGTTCCGGGTGGCGTGAGTTGCGAAACTATCCTGCATTGTTTCAAATGTTGGCCAAACTCGTAACTCAAATATTCTCCTCCACGATCAGATCGCAAAAACTTTATTTTCTTGTTACGATGATTTTCCACTTCACTCTGAAATTCTTTGAACTTTTCAACTGTTTCAGACTTATGTTTCATTAAGTAGATATACCCATATCTGCTCAAATCATCTGTGAAGGTGAGAAAATAACGATACCCGCCGCGAGCCTCAATATTCATCGGACCACATACATCAGTATGTATGATTTCCAACAAATCTGTTGCTCGCTCCATAGTTCCGGAGAACGACATTTTAGTCATCTTGCCCATAAGGCATGGTTCGCAAGTACCAAGTGATTCATAATCAAGTGATTCCAAAAGTCCATCAGTATGGAGTTTCTTCATGCATTTTATACCAATATGACCCAAACGACAGTGCCATAAATAAGTTGCACTATCATTATCAACTCTGCATCTTTTGGCTTCAACATTATGAATATGTGTATCACTACTATCGAGATTCAACAAGAATAGACCACTCTTTAAGGGTTCATGACCATAAAAGATATTACTCATATAAATAGAACAACCATTATTCTCTGATTTAAATGAATAACCGTCTCGCATCAAACAAGATCTAGATATAATGTTCATGCTTAACGCTGGCACCAAATAACAATTATTTAGGTCTAAAACTAATCCCGAAGGTAGATGTAGAGGTAGCGTGCCGGAGGCGATCAAATCGACTTTGGAACCATTTCCTACGCGCATCGTCACCTCGTCCTTAGCCAGTCTTTGCTTAATCCGTAGTCCCTGTTTCGAGTTGCAAATATTAGCAACAGAACCAGTATCAAATACCCAGGTGCTACTGCAAGCTCTGGTGAGGTACACATCAATAACATGTATATCACATATACCTTTGTTCACCTTGCCATCCTTCTTATCCGCCAGATACTTGGGGCAGTTCCGCTTCTAGTGACCAGTCTGTTTGCAGTAGAAGCACTCAGTCTCAGGCTTAGGTCCAGACTTGGGTTTCTTCTCCTGAGCAGCAACTTGTTTGCCGTTCTTCTTGAAGTTCCCCTTCTTCTTCCCTTTGCCCTTTTTCTTGAAACTGGTGGTCTTATTGACCATCAACACTTGATGCTCCTTCTTGATTTCTACCTCCGCAGCCTTTAGCATCGCGAAGAGCTCGGGAATAGTCTTATTCATCCCTTGCATATTATAGTTCATCACGAAGCTTTTGTAGCTTGGTGGCAGTGATTGAAGAACTCTGCCAATGACACTATCAACAGGAAGATTAACTCCTAGTTGAGTCAAGTGATTATGATACCCAGACATTTTGAGTATATGCTCACTGGCAGAACTATTCTCCTCCATCTTGCAGCTATAGAACTTATTGGAGGCTTCATATCTCTCAATCCGGGCATTTGCTTGAAATATTAACTTCAACTCCTGGAACATCTTATATGCTCCATGACGTTCAAAATGTCGTTGAAGTTCCGGTTCTAAGCCGTAAAGCATGGCACACTGAACTATCGAGTAGTCATCATCTTTACTCTGCCAAACATTCTTAACATTGTCAGTTGCATCTGCAGCAGGCCTGGCACCCAGCGGTGCTTCCAGGACGTAATTCTTCTGTGCAGCAATGAGGATAATCCTCAAGTTACGGACCCAGTCCGTGTAATTGCAACCATCATCTTTCAACTTTTCTTTCTCAAGGAACGCATTAAAATTCAATGGAACAATAGCACAGGCCATCTATCTACAACAACATAGATAAGCAAACAATACTATCAGGTACTAAGTTCATGATAAATTTAAGTTCAATTAATCATATTACTTAAGAACTCCCACTTAGATAGACATCCCTCTAATCATCTAAGTGATCACGTGATCCATATCAACTAAACCATAACCGATCATCACGTGAAATGGAGTAGTTTTCAATGGTGAACATCACTATGTTGATCATATCTACTATATGATTCACGCTCGACCTTTCGGTCTCAGTGTTCTGAGGCCATATCTGCATATGCTAGGCTCGTCAAGTTTAACCCGAGTATTCTGCGTGTGCAAAACTGGCTTGCACCCATTGTAAATGGACGTAGGGCTTATCACACCTGATCATCACGTGGTGTCTCAGCACGACGAACTTTGGCAATGGTGCATACTCAGGGAGAACAGTTTTATCTTGAAATTTAGTGAGAGATCATCTTATAATGCTACCGTCAAACAAAGCAGAATAAGATGCATAAAGGATAAACATCACATGCAATCATTATAAGTGACATGATATGGCCATCATCATCTTGTGCTTGTGATCTCCATCTCCGAAGCACCGTCATGATCACCATCGTCACCGGCATGACACCTTGATCTCTATCGTAGCATTGTTGTCGTCTCGCCAACTATTGCTTCTACGACTATCGCTACCGCTTAGTGATAAAGTAAAGCAATTACAGGGCGATTGCATTGCATACAATAAAGCGACAACCATATGGCTCCTGCCAGTTGCCGATAACTCCGTTACAAAACATGATCATCTCATACAATAAATATAGCATCATGTCTTGACCATATCACATCACAACATGCCCTGCAAAAACAAGTTAGACGTCCTCTACTTTGTTGTTGCAAGTTTTGCGTGGCTGCTATGGGCTTAGCAAGAACCGTTCTTACCTATGCATCAAAACCACAACGATAGTTCGTCAAGCTGGTGCTGTTTTAACCTTCTCAAGGACCGGGCGTACCCACACTCGGTTCAACTAAAGTTGGAGAAACTGACACCCGCCAGCCACCTGTGTGCAAAGCATGTCGGTAGAACCAGTCTCGCGTAAGCGCAATGTCGGTCCGGGCCGCTTCATCCAACAATACCGCCGAACCAAAGTATGACATGCTGGTAAGCAGTATGACTTGTATCGCCCACAACTCACTTGTGTTCTACTCGTGCATATAACATCAATGAATAAAACTTGGCTCGGATGCCACTGTTGGGGAATGTAGTAATTTCAAAATTTTCCTACACACACGTATGATCATGATGATGCATAGCAACGAGAGGGGAGAGTGTCGTCCATGTACCCTTGTAGACCGTTAAGCGGAAGCGTTATGACAACGCGGTTGATGTAGTCGTACGTCTTCACGATCGACCGATCCCCAGTACCAAACGTACGGCACCTCCGCGTTCAGCACACGTTCAGCTCGGTGACGTCCCGCGAACTCATGATCTAGTAGAGCTCAGGGAAGAGTTTCGTCAGCACGACGGCGTGGTGATGATGTTGATGAAGCTACCACAGCAGGGCTTCGCCTAAACACCGCTACAGTATGACCGAGGTGGATTATGGTGGAGGGGGCACCGCACACGGCTGGAGAGATCTCAATGATAAACTTTGTGTGTCTAGAGGTGCCCCCTGCCCCCGTATATAAAGGAGCAAGGGGGTGAGGTGGCCGGCCAGGAGGAGGCACGCCAGGAGGAGTCCTACTCCCACCGGGAGTAGGACTGCCTCCTTTCCTAGTTGGAGTAGGAGAAGGGGGAAGGAGGAGGGAGAGAGGAAGGAGAGGGGGGCGCCGCCCCCTCGTTGTCCAATTCGGACTAGAGGGAGAGGGGGCGCGCGGCCTGCCCTAGCAGCCCCTCCTCTCTTCCACTAAGGCCCATCTTTGCCCATTAACCCCCCCCCCCCGGGGGGGGGGGGGGGTTCCTGTAACCCCCGGTACTCCGGTAAAATCCTAATTTCACACGGAACACTTCCAATATATAAATCTTTATGTATCGACCATTTCGAGACTCCTCGTCATGTCTGTGATCACATCCGGGACTCCAAACTACCTTCGGTACATCAAAACATATAAACTCATAAAACCGATCATTACAGAACTTAAAGCGTGCGGACCCTACGGGTTCGAGAACTATGTAGACATGACCGAGACACGTCTTCGGTTAATAACCAATAGCGGAACCTGGATGCTCATATTAGTTCCTACATATTCTACGAAGATCTTTATAGGTCAAACCGCACAACACTATACGTTGTTCTCATTATCATCGATATGTTACTTGCCCGAGATTTGACCGTCGGTATCCCAATACCTAGTTCAATCTCGTTACCGATGAGTCTCTTTACTCATTCCATAATACATCATCCCGTAAATAACTCATTAGTTATCTTGCTTGCAAGGCTTATAGTGATGTGTATTACCGAGAGGGCCCAGAGATACCTCTCCGACGATCTGAGTGACAAATCCTAATCTTGATCTATGCCAACTCAACAAGTACCATCGGAGACACCTTTAGAGCACCTTTATAATCACCCAGTTACGTTGTGACGTTTGGTAGCACACAAAGTGTTCCTCCGGTATTCGGGAGTTGCATAATCTCATAGTCATAAGAACATGTATAAGTTATGAAGAAAGCAATAGCAGTAAACAAATGATAAAGTGCTAAGCTAACGAAATGTGTCAACTCAATCACATCATTCTCTAATGATGTGATCTCATTGATCAAATAACAACTCATGTCTATGGTTAGGAAACTTAACCATCTTTGATCAATGAGCTAGTCAAGTAGAGGCATACTAGTGACACTATGTTTGTCTATGTCACACATGTATTATGTTCCCGGTTAATACAATTCTAGCATGAATAATAAACATTTATCATGAATAAGGAAATAAATAATAACTTTATTATTGCCTCTAGGGCATATTTCCTTCAGAGGAATGAACATGGGTGGAGAATCTGGCTCTGACCTGATCAGCAAATCCCACCCATGGTGAGAGATCCAGGAGAGGGGGCGCCGTGTTGGCCGGATGAGCTTACGAGGATGAGATGCCATGGATCACCGGTGAGTTCGCCCTTGGAGTCGCCAGGTGGAGGGAGGGGGTGGGAGGAGCCATCAAGTTTTCTGTAGTGATAGTTTTTCGCCGCTTGCATTCCTGATTAGCTGAAACATAATGCAAAATACATAAAAAATATGAATTAGTTGATTTAAACACTCCAATGCATATCAGCCAAACTATAATTGTGAGCAATCGGAAGTAGCACCAATTTTTCAGAAAAAATAAACTGAAATAGGGTAGATCCGGGGGGGGGGGCAAATTAGTTACATTCATTATACAACAGTGCAAACAAAGGAAACTCGGTTGAATTCATCGATCATATAGTGGTGTACCAACTACAGTAACATCAAAAAACAACTACTGTGAGGAACACACGCACCACAAGTGCACAACCAAAGCAGCAACACTATTTTTAGGGGGTCGGGGCATTACATACCTCTAGTGTAGCCGCCGTTGGCCATACTGGACGGCTCGACGGATGTTCTTCTACCTCCGGCGAACTCGGCACTTCTTCCTCTGGTGAACTTGAAGGCGACATGATGCTTTTCTGGTCCAAGTACTCTGGGATTTGATGGATTTTCTGGTCCAAGTACGCAACCTGATGGAGATTCTGGCCAAGGACCCTTCCTTCTTATAGCAGTGAAATTCAATCTAGGTCGGGCACTCCATTGATTTCTATTGGAGAAGGCCACGGTCATGAATTCAATCCAAATTAGACAGGGGAGCAGGATGTTATCAAACCTAACAATTAACGCACGACAATTGATCAAGAACAATTAACCCATATGTACCAAGCCAGGCTCCTTTGCTTGCTCCGGCAACAATTACTAACAAAAAACCCGGCCACATCCAACAACATGCCATATGGGATCGCAAAAAGATCCACCTTTAGCCAAGCTTGCATCATTGTGCATATGATTTTTTACATCAAGTGGCGCTTTGGAAGTCATGAGTATACACCCAATACTGACTGCACAAGATAGAATGAATTTCAGAGTACATGTACATGTACAGAACTTGGAAGCACATACAAATTTGGAGTAAGAAATTTATCAGGGAACATGGTAGCACTTGGGCTGCAGGCAGAAATTCAGAAAACATGATAGTCTGCACACAGTATTAGAGAGAACGTGATTACTCAAAGTTGCTAACTCGAATTAGCCTGCAACTAGAAGATGCAACACATCCATGTGAGATTGGGAGGAGCTCCATGGGCAATGGACGGGGGGAGGGGGGAGGCGCACGGGTCGAGCAGGCTGTACCTTGCCGTGATGAGTGCGCAGACCAGGGAAGTGGACTACCTCATCCTCTTCTCTGGCCGCCCCTTGGCTAGCCGACGCCGTACCTCCTTGCCTTGGCCGCCTCTACCTCCTCATGTTGCCCGACAACTACCCCCATGCTCCACCCCGCAGCGCAGCAAAAGCCGTCTCCACCACCGGCAACGCCGACAAAGGCTCCGCCCCTCACCGAGCACACCCAGGCGAGGCTGTCGTCCATCCTCCCGCGCGAGGCACGGCAGACGCCTTCTCATCCTCCTATGCATCCGTAGCCGTCTCCGCCGCTGACAAGGATGCCGTCTCCACCGTCGACAAGGACGCCGCCATGCCGGACGGATGGCAGGTCTAGTGCCGACAGCATCTGGATAAGAGGTAGGCGCTTTTTTGAATAAAGGATCGAGGGACCGGGGACGCCGGAGGCCGAGGAGAGGCCGAGAGGGCCGGAGGCGGAGGGGAGAGCCGGACACCTTTCGCGCCGATGCTACGTCTTGAGCTTGCATTGGTTTTCCTCGAAGAGGAAGGGATGATGCAGCAGAGTAGCGTAAGTATTTCCCTCACTTTTTGAGAACCAAGGTATCAATCCAGTAGGAGCCCACGCTCAAGTCCCTCGTACCTGCACAAAGCGATAGCTACTCGCAACCAACGCGATTAGGGGTTTTCAAGCCCTTCACGGTCACTTACGAGAGTGAGATCTGATAGATATAATATTTTTTTGGTATTTTTGGTATAAAGATGCAAAGTAAAAAGTAAAAGCAAAGAAAAAAGCAAAGCAAGATTAAAGTGATAGAGATTGATATGATGAGAATAGACCCGGGGACCATAGGTTTCACTAGTGGCTTCTCTCAAGAGCATAAGTATTCTACGGTGGGTGAACAAATTACTGTTGAGCAATTGACAGAATTGAGCATAGTTATGAGAATATCTAGGCATAATCGTGTATATAGGCATCATGTCCGTGACAAGTAGATCGAAACGATTCTGCATCTACTACTATTACTGCACTCATCGACCGCTATCCAACATGCATCTAGAGTATTAAGTTAAAAACAGAGTAACGCCTTAAGCAAGATGACATGATGTAGAGAGATATATTCATGCAATATGAAATAAACCCCATCTTGTTATCCTCGATGGCAACGATGCAATACGTGCCTTGCTGCCCCTTCTGTCACCGGGTAAGGACACCGCAAGATCGAACCCAAAGCTAAGCACTTCTCCCATGGCAAGAACTACCAATCTAGTTGGCCAAACCAAACGGATAATTCGAAGAGACTTGCAAAGATAACCAATCATACATAAAAGAATTCAGAGAAGATTCAAATATTATTCATAGATAGACTTGATCATAAACCCAGAATTCTTCAATCTCAACAAACACACCGCAAAAAGAAGATTACATCGAATAGATCTCCACAAGAGAGGGGGAGAACTTTGTATTGAGATTCAAAGAGAGAGAAGAAGCCATCTAGCTACTAACTATGGACCCGAAGGTCTGATGTAAACTACTCACACTTCATCAGAGAGGCTATGATGATGTAGAAGCCCTCCATGATGACGACCCTCTTCCGGCGGAGCTCCGGAACAGGCCCCGAGATGGGATCTCGTGGATACAGAAAGTTGCGGCAGTGGAATTAGGTTTTTGGCTCCTATTCTGATCGTTTGGGGGTACGTGTGTATATATAGGAGGAAGAAGTACGCCGGAGGAGCAACGAGGGGCCCACGAGGCAGGGGCGCACCCTAGGGGGGGGCGTCCCCACCCTTGTGACCGCCTCTTTTGTTCCTTGGAGCAGGGTCCAAGTCTCCTGGATCACGTTTGGTGAGAAGATCACGCTCCCGAAGATTTTATTCCGTTTGGACTCCGTTTGATATTCCATTTATCCGAAATACTGAAATAGGCAAAAACAGCAATTCTGGGTTGGGCCTCCGGTTAATAGGTTAATCCCCAAAATAATATAAAAGTGGAAAATAAAGCCCAATATAGTCCAAAATAGTAGATAATATAGCATGGAGCAATCAAAAATTATAGATACGTTGGAGACGTATCAGCCGACGACCTCGCCAATGAGAGCCCAGCCGCCATTGTCCCCGTTCCACCTTCTGTTTCACTGGATAAGATGAACAAAGAAGCGCGGGTGGAAATCTTACAAAATACAGGTGCTAATTTGTAAATTTGAATCGTTTTTTCAGGTCCACTTAAGTAGGGATGACAGGTTTAATTCATAAAAACAACATGGACCTTTCTGTAAAAATGCCACGATAGTGAATCCGACAGACTTAACCCGTGCTTTATTATTAGAGAAAGTTACCTTTCGCTGGATGAATTTAACTGATAAGGAGCTTAAGCCGTCTTCTACAGTTTTTCATGGTGTGGTCCCTGGTAAGTCAGCATATCCAGTGGGCAAGATTGCCTTGGAAGTGGCTTTTGGTGATGACTATGACTACAGGGCAGAGACGTTGTGGTTTGAGGTGGTTAAAATAAAGAGTCCCTATCATGCCTTGTTTGTTCGGCCAGCTTATGCCAAATTTATGGTACGACCTTGTTATGTTTATTTGCAGCTCAAGATGCCAGGTCGTAAGGGCACCATTACAGTTCATGGCAATCAAAAAATTTCTTTGGAATGTAAAGAAGGAGATGCTGCCTATGCTGAATCGGCTTGTGCCATGGAGGAGCCCAAATTCTATAAAGATAATGTTGACCCGGTTGATATGACCCCTTTGAAGAAGCTAACTACTGAGCAAGACCCTTTATTGAAGTTTAAGTCGGCTGATGACACCAAGAAGATTGACTTTGTCCCTAGCGACTCATCTCAGCAGTCCATCATTAGTGCTAACATGGATCCGAAATAGGAAAGCGCGCTCATCGAGTTCATCCATGAGAATCGGGACATCTTTGCATGGAAGCCTTCAGACATGCCAGGTGTACCGAGAGAACTTGCTGAGCACACTCTTAATATTGATCCTAAGTTTAAGCCGGTGATATAGTTCCTTCGCCGTTTTAATGAAGAGGGACGCAAGGCTATTGGAGAAGAGGTGGCCCGACTCTTGGTTGCTGAGTTCATCGTTGAAGTTTTTCATCCTGAGTGGTTGGCTAACCCGGTGCTGGTACTTAAGAAAAATGGCACTTGGTGTATGTGTGTGGATTATACAGACCTCAATAAGGCTTGTCCAGCTGATCCTTTTGCTCTTCCCCGTATTGATCAGATCATAGATGCCACGGTGGGTTGTGAGCGTTTGTGCTTCCTGGATGCTTATTCGGGTTATCATCAGATTAAGATGGCAGTTAAAGACCAAGAGAAGACAACTTTTATTACACCTTTTGGAGCTTTCTGCTATGTGTCTATGCCTTTTGGGCTCAAGAGTGCGCAGGCGACTTATCAATGTTGTGTCCAGAATTGTTTTCAGGACTAGATTGGGCGCAATATTCATGCTTATGTGGATGATATTGTTGTCAAGTCTAGAAAGAAGAAGACTCTATTGGATGATTTGAAAGAGACCTTTGATAATCTCTGGGTCTATAAAATGATGCTTAACCCAACCAAGTGTGTTTTTGGTGTGCCTGTAGGTAAGCTCTTGGGTTTCCTGGTCTCAGAGAGAGGTATTGAAGCTAACTCGGAGAAAATTAAGGCTATCACTTCATTGGCTAGGCTGACGTGTGTCAATGACGTTCAACGCTTGGTGGGTCGTATTGCAGCTGTAAGCCAGTTCATAAGCCGCCTGTGAGAGAAGGCAATTCCTTTATACCAGATGATGAAGAAAACATACCATTTTTTCTAGAGTGATGCTGCAAATGAGGCGTTTGCGGCACTCAAAAAAACAGCTAGCTGAGCTGCCCGTCCTTGCGGCTCCCATTAAGAAAGAGCCCTTGCTCTTATATGTGGCGGCTAACAGTAGGGTTGTTAGTGTGGCGATTGTGGTGGAGAACAAAGAGAAGGGCAAAGAGTACCCTGTCCAGAGGCTGGCTTATTATGTCAGCGAGGTGTTAATTGAGTCTAAACAGCGATACCCACATTGGCAGAAACTGGTGTACGGGGTGTTAATGGCCAGTCGTAAGTTGAAGCATTATTTTCTTGACCATCCCATTACAGTGGTCAGTTATGCTCCTTTGGGGGATATCATTCAGAATAGAGAGGCTACAGGACGGGTGGCTAAGTGGGCCATTGAGCATGGTCCCCATGGCTTGAAGTATGTGCCAAGGACAGCTATCAAATCTCAGGCTCTTGTGGATTTCATCAATGACTGGACGGAGTTGCATAGACTTGAGGAGAAGCCTGATAATACATATTGGACTATTCACTTCGATGGGTCCAAGCAATTGGAAGGCTCGGGGGCTAGAGTTATTTTGACTTCCCCATGAGGTGACAAATTTTATTATGTTTTAAGGTTGATGTTTCCTTGTACTAACAATGCGGCTGAATATGAGGCTCTGCTCCATGGCCTTCATATGGCCAAAGAGATGAATTTAAGACGGGTCAGGTGCTTTGGTGACTCATACTTGGTGGCTCAACAAGTTTTAGGCACTTGGGATTCCAAAGACCCGCTCATGGAGGCTTATCGCCGAGCGTTTGACAATATTGCTGGTCACTTCAATGGTTATCAGGTGGAGCATCTTGATTGAAGGAAGAATGAGGCGGCTGATGCTTTGAGCCGGCTTGGGTCTCAACGTAAGCTGGTACCCCCTAATGTATTTCTTGATGTATTGCATAATCCTTCAGTCAAATTGCCATCAGAAGAGGATCTTGCTATTCCTGGCCCGGAGGCACAGTTGGTGGCGGCTCTACATGCAATTCCTGATTGGACACTTCCCTAGTTGGCTTATATGACCTGGGGAGAGTTACCAGAGGATGAAACTTTGGCAAGACAGATAACCCGGCGGTCTAAGTCTATGACTATTGCCAACAGTGAGTTACACCGATGTAGCGTCATAGGTGTATTTCAGCATTGTGTTTCTCCTGAAAAGGTCCATGAAATCTTGCGAGAGATTCACAAAGGTGATTGTGGTCATCACGTCGGCTCAAAATCTTTGGTGGCCAAAACCTAGGGTGGGTTCAGGCTATTCTTGACTGGACCGCTCCGAAGAATGTCAAGCAAGTCAGAAGCTTTCTCGGACTTGCCAGCTACTGTCATCGCTTCATCGAGAACTTCTCCAAGATCGCCAAGCCACCGACCAATCTGCTTCACAAAGGCGTTAAGTTTGATTGGATAGAAAAGTGTCAAGAAAGTTTCCAGGCACTCAAGGACAAGCTGACTTCTTCCCCAGTGCTTGCTCCTCCGGATTCCCAAAAGGATTTTGTCATCTATTGCGACGCCTCTCATCAAGGTTTAGGCTGTGTCCTAATGCAAGAGCGCAGAGTGTTTGCTTATACCTCTCACCAAGTGCGCCCTCATGAAGAGAACTACCCAGTTCATGACCTCGAGCTTGCTGTGGTTATCTACGCATTGAAGCTGTGGCGACATTACCTTCTCGGTAATCGTTGCGAGATCTTCACCGACCATCAGAGTCTGAAGTATTTGTTTACTCAGCCAGATCTGAACCTCCGTCAGCAGAGATGGATGGAGGCTATAACAGATTATAAAATGGGTGTTTCCTATACCCCAAGCAAGGCCAATGTCATGGACGATGCCTTGAGCCGCAAGTCTTATTGCAACAATCACATGATTTACAAAGCTCAACCCCGCCTTCATGAAGAGCTATGCAAGCTGAACCTTCAACTAGTTCCACAGGGTTCTTTGAATAACCTTGTCTTGGAACCAACTCTTTTGAAAGCCACTAAATACGAGCAAGCCAAAGATGCTCACATTGATCTGATCAAAAAGGATCTTGTCTTAGAGAAATCCATAGATTTCTCGCTTGCTGAAGATGGAACCTTGTACTTTAGGAATCTCATTGTGGTTCCCCGGTTCGAGATTATGACAAAGAAGGTGATGAAAGAAGCACATGACACCCCTCTCTCTATTCATCCCGGAAGTACCAAGATGTATCTAGACATCCGTCAGAAGTACTGGTGGTCTAAGATGAAACAAGATATTGGTTGGTATATCAAAGAATGTGACGTTTGCCGTCGCACCAAAGTAGAACATCAGAAACCATCTGGACTTATACAACCTCTTGATACGTCTCCATCGTATATACTTTTCCAAACTCTTTTGCCCTTGTTTTGGACTCTAACTTGCATGATTTGAATGGAACTAACCCAGACTGACGCTGTTTTCAGCAGAATTGCCATGGTGTTATTTTTGTGCAGAAATAAAAGTTCTCGGAATGACCTGAAACTTCATGGAGGTGATTTATGGAATTAATAAAAAATATTGGCAAAAGAATCAAGTGAAGGGTGCCCACACCCTTGCCACAAGGGTGGGGGACGTGCCTGTCGTGGTTCTAAGTCTGACCGTAGTGTAGGGGGGTAGGTATGGAGAGGCAAGATCTTAGTTATGGAGTAGTTGTAAGCACACGAGGTTTACGAGTTCAGGCCCTTCTCAGAGGAAGTAATAGCCCTACGTCTCGGAGCCCGGAGGCGGTCGACTGGATTATGCATGTATGAATTACAGGGGTGCGAACCCTTTACACTAAGGAGGAGGGTGGCTTATATAGAGTTCGCTGGACCCCTCCGGCCCTCAGTTATGCAGGGTTTTAAATACATTAAGGTCGGGCGTTACTGGTAATGCCCCTAATAAAGTGCTATGATGACCATAAAAGCTACTTAATGACCGACCGTTAGCATGCGGAGTGACTTTAGGTCTCCTGGCCATCGAGTGGTTGGATCTTGGTCGAGTAATTGCTTCCTGGTCGAGTGTCTTCGAGTCTGTCGAGTGGAACACCTCCAAGTCGATTGAAAGGTGATTTCTTCTAGAGATGTCCTTGGGTAGGGCAGTTGGGACAGGTCCATGACCCTACCCTAGGTACATAGCTTCATCATTAGCCCCAGAATGGATCGAGGTTTGAGTGGGGAAGGAGTTGAGAACTTCTCCGACTCATTTTTCATGCCATGAGCATATCTTGTTTCAGATCAATGAACCCGAGTGATGACAGCAACTTCCTTTTCAGTCGCCTTGATCCATTCTTATTTTTTTGTCGAGTGAGTTTCTTTACTTGAAAAGCTCCGAGTGACGGTGTGGAGGAGATTTTCCGTCTGACAAGTTGTTCTACTGCCCGCAGATTTCGCGGGATTCGAATTTTGGGAAGCGCGCGGGATGGGGGACGCCGCAGTAATCAGATGGGATAGGGCGGAGCCGCCTCGATCTCCGCGCCACCTTTTTCGCCACGTATCGCGCGCGCGATTGTTACGGGATTTGACAGGACCGTCCGGGCCTACCAGTCAACCACTCGGGAGCGACCTCATATAAGGCGTCGGACTGGGGTTTCTTGAATAGTGCGTTCTCATTTCCTCTTCTCCTCTTCAGGCTTCTTCGTCGCGCTCGCTCTCGCCCCAGCACCACCGCTCCGTACGCGTCTCGCCAACGACAATGGGGAAGGAGAAGATGGTGGCTCTGGAGCGGGCGAAGAAGGCGACGGCAAAGGCGAAGGGGAAGGCGACCAGTCGGGGTGGATCTTCCTCGCGAGCCGGCCTGCCGAAGGGCTGGATCCAGGGCGACTGGATCCGCTCGGCGATCCACCAAGAAGACCTCGACGACCTAGCTGACGGAGGGCTGATCCCCCACGGATCGGCGCGGCTTCCGGGGAAGGAATCTGAGCCGCAACCTCGGGAGGGTGAGCGCGTTCTCCTTGCCACCCACGTCGACCGTGGATTTTCCTTGCCTCCTCACCCTTTCTTTCGGGGATTTCTGAATTTCTTTGGGGCACAACTCCACCACTTCACTCCCAACACAATCGTGCATCTCGCTGCTTTCGTGTCTTTGTGCGAGAATTTCTTGGGTTGTCGGCCTCACTGGGGTCTTTTCAAGCACATTTTCACCTGTCGTTCTCAGACGGTGAAAAAGGCCAATCCGAGTGACGAGAGAACACAAGTGATTCAGATGTGCGGGGGTCTTGGTGTTCAGATGAGAGGGAAAAGTTCCTTTCCAGCCATGATTCTTCCCGACTCGGTTCGCGGATAGCAGTTGACCTGGTTTTACTGCAAAGACCAGCTGACGCCAGGGCAGTCGACTGGCCTCTATCCTTTTACCATGGACCGAGTGAGGAAACCCTCCTCTTTGAAGGTGCTCCCGGAGGAGAAGGCACATGTTAGGGTGCTGGTCGAACGAGTGGTCCAGCTTATCCGTGACGGGGTCACCGGTATGGATCTCTTGGAGGTTTTCCTTCGGCGGCGCATCCATCCTCTTCAAGCCCGAGACCATCCGATGTGGATGTATTCGGGTCTTGACGACACCACTCGGATTCACCCGGAGGAGGTCGATGACGACACACTGGAGAAGTGGCTGTCGGGCATCACCGGAAACAAGGACAACCCAAGGGGAGCCAGGAGAGTTCCTCCATTCGACCAGTCCCATGAACCAGAAAAGGTCCGATTCTGAGCTTTTGATTCTAATCTGAATTCACTCGCGCAGTTGTCTATACTGCGTCGACTGACTTTATTCTTCCTGCTTTCTTCCAGGCCCTTATCAAAATGTATTCAATGCCCAACGGAGAGCAAGAGCAAGACCTGGAAGGAGAGGCGAGCGGCGGTGACATTGGCGAATGGTATTCTGACGGTGAAGGGGACGAAGAAAGCGACGACCCAAGTGACGAAGAAGAAGTCGAGTCGCCTCCTCGCAGGGAGAGGCGATCCAAGCTTGACCAAGAACGACTGAGCGCCCATGAAAAGGCGATTGCTCAGGCTGGTCAGTCTTCAAAGCGTCCTCGGACCTCTTCACCAACCCCAACTGAAAAAGCGTCAAAGCATCCCAAAGTTGCAGAGCAGAAGCCTCGGAAGGCGTTGCCGAAGATTAATATTGACATCCCCGTCACTTCTGCGTGAGTGTCTCCCTTTGTATTCACTCGACGCCCCATGCTGTTTGTTTTTTCTTGATTTAACCCGACGAACTTTGGAACTGGCAGCGCTGCTACTTCCGAGACCTCAGCTTACAGGGACGAGGATGAGGTAATGGAGGATGCGGTCACTTCCAATCTGGGTATGATTTCTGACATTCTGTCTTTATTTGGTCGACTCAACTGCAATGTGTACCATTGGGTGATGTGATTTTGGCGATTGATCTTTGAGCAGCTCCTAACATTATTGACCTCCCCGATGATGATGATGATGAAGAGCCTGAGAGGCCTTTGACGAGGAAAAATAGGCAAGCTCCTGCAAGCAAGGTGCCATAGTCGACGCCGAGGGCGGAACCAGTCGTTCAGGACGCTGGTGATGCCAATCAGGGTTCTATTACCTTCGCCGTACCATTGTCGAGTGCCTTGCCTTCTTTGTCGACTGCTTAGTCCCCTGCCGACCCACCTTCAGTTTTTGCGACCCATCATGTCCCAGAGGACAAAGTGAATGCTGCCAAGGAAGCCATACGCCAGGCGGGCATTATGATGGAGAAGATGAAGACGGTGCGGGATGCCAGTCAGGCCGCCTACGACGCCAGCTCGGCTCTCCAAAGCAACGTTCAGGTTAGTTGGTCACCGCTTGTTCTGTTAGGATATGCTATCTGAAGACTTTTTCCGAAAATCTTTGCATCTGTACACCCACTAGGTGCGTCGATTGAATTTTTGAACTAGTGGGGGCATGCTGAGTGCACCCACTGGGTGTAGTCCCCGAGACTACGGTGGACTGCTGGCAGTCGACTGTAGTCTTTGTATTTTGATTCTTTCGCTCGATCTAGTCTAGACGCATCAAGTGTAAACCGAACCGGTAGTTTGTCTCTTCTACTCGGTCTGGGCGAGTGGGATCAAAACCGGTGGGGGCACGCCAAGTGCACCCACTGGGTGTAGTCCTCGAGACCGCGGTCAACTGCTGGCAGTCGATTGTGGTCTGAGGTCTATGGTCTGAGTTCTTCTTTCTCTGTTTTTTTACTCCCTGCACTCGACTCCGGCGGGCCGGTCGGGTGGGATCAGAACCGGTGGGGGCACACAAAGTGCACCCACTGGGTGTAGTCCCCGAGACTATGGTGGACTGCGGGCAGTCGACCGTAGTCTTAGTATTTATTGTCTTTGTCTTTTTTCGCTGTAAAATAACTTCTCCTCCCTGATTGCAGAAATCTTGTGATCTTGGAGCTCGCTTCGCTGACTTGGAGAAACATCAGATCCAACTAAACCTTGACTTGGAATTGGCCAAGACAGAGCTACAAAAGGCCAAGGACGACGCCAATGGTAAGACGAGCTTGTCGACTGGTTTGTCTTAGGCTTGAGTACCCTTCTGCTCTTTCTGAATCAAGCACCATTTCTTTGCAGAAAAACTGAGAGAAGCTCTGGCGAAGAAGGATCAGGATTTGGCTGCTACTCAAAAGGAAGCTGACGACAGAACCGCTCTGGCTGAACAGAAACTGGCTTCAGTCGGCCAATTGGAAGAAGAGAACACCAAAATGAAATCTGCTCTGAACGAAGCCAACAAGGAGTGCACGTGCTTGAAGAAGGACAATCTCAACCTGTACGAGAAGATGGAAGGCATCACTCACAAGAGGGACGATCTGGAGAGCTATCTGAGGAGTCTTGCCAAGAAGTTGTTCATCAAGCTTGAAGGTATACATTATTTTTTTGTTCTGTCGACTCAACATACGAAAACTGACTTATCCTTGGATTGTGAATGCAGAGTTTTGCCAGAACTTCGAGGAGGAGACTGGGTGGATTGAGCCAGGTTTGGACCCCATCAACTCTCCCGTGAAAGACGACACTGCCATGAATCTGCTCCGACTGGAATCCCGCATTGACGGTGTTGTGGACTACTTGGCTCGACTGAAGGTCGCCACGTCACGGATTGACACAACACTTTGGCCGGGGGCCACGCTCCAGAATGATCTCGAGTCCCTGATCACTCGACTTAACGAGATCCTTGATCGAGTGTAGGAGTGGAAGAAATCTTCTGCCCGGTGTGGTGCTGATGTGGCTCTGTCTTTGGTTCGTGTCCACTTCAAGGAGGTGAGACAAGATAAGCTGGCAGTAATCAAGGTCGCCAACACCCAGAGGCATGACTTCCGATCTATTATGGAGACTTTTATTGCTGCAGCCACCCGGATCGCCGACGGCGTCGACCTGGACGAGTTCGTCGAGCCTGCCAGTCCTCCTCCTGCGGAGTGAACACACTTTTATGCCCCACCTTAAATTTGCCTCGGAATGCCGAGTGGTTTTTTTAACCGTTAAACTCTTTCGGGCTGAATGCCCGAGCACTTCGATCTGTGGTCTGGACCCTTTAGGATTTTATCTGAACTTGGTTTATCGTTGAATGTCTTCATGAATTCTCCATCGAGTGGAACTCGTTCTTCACTCGAGACAACTTTTTGTATTTGCGGCGCAGCTCCGAAGGAGAAGGTAGCAGTCAACCTGCACCTCGTCGTCCTTGCGGAGTAGGATGGAGCGCATGTTGTATTTGTGGCGAAGCTCCCAAGGAGAAGGTGGTAGTCGAGCTGCACCTTGTCGTCCTTGCGGAGTAGGATGGAGTGCATGTTGTATTTGTGGCGAAGCTCGCAAGGAGAAGGTGGCAGTCGACCTGCACCTCGTCATCCTTGCGGAGTAGGATGGAGCGCACGTTGTATTTGTGGCGAAGCTCCCAAGGAGAAGGTGGCCGTCGACCTGCACCTCGTCGTCCTTGCGGAGTAGGATGTGTTTCGTACTTAGGCGAGTACTGGACAGCAGCTAAGCCTCCGAGTGGGAGGGCCGCTCTCCACTCGGTAGGATTTTTCAAACTTAGGCGAGTACTGGACTGCAGCTAAGCCCCCGAGTGGGAGGGTCGCTCTCCACTCGGTAGGATTTTTCAAACTGAGGCGAGTACTGGACTGCAGCTAAGCCCCCGAGTGGGAGGGTCGCTCTCCACTCGGTAGGATTTTTCAAACTTAGGCGAGTACTAGACTGCAGCTAAGCCCCCGAGTGGGAGGGTCGCTCTCCACTCGGTAGGATTTTTCAAACTTAGGCGGGTACTGGACTGCAGCTAAGCCCCCGAGTGGGAGGGTCGCTCTCCACTCGGTAGGATTTTTCAAACTTAGGCAAGTACTGGACTGCAGCTAAGCCCCCGAGTGGGAGGGTCGCTCTCCACTCGGTAGGATTTTTCAAACTTAGGCGAGTACTGGATTGCAGCTAAGCCCCCGAGTGAGAGGCTGGCTCACCACTCGGTAGGATTTTCAAATACTTAGGCGAGTACTGGACTGTAGCTAAGCCCCCGAGTGAGAGGCTGGCTCACCACTCGGTAGGATTTTCAAATACTTAGGTGAGTACTGGACTACAGCTAAGCCCCCGAGTGAGAGGCTGGCTCACTACTCGGTAGGATTTTTCAAACTTAGGCGAGTACTGGACTGCAGCTAAGCCCCCGAGTGGGAGGGTCGCTCTCCCCTCGGTAGGATTTTTCAAACTTAGGCGAGTACTGGACTGCAGCTAAGCCCCCGAGTGAGAGGCTGGCTCACCACTCGGTAGGATTTTCAAATACTTAGGTGAGTACTGGACTGCAGCTAAGCCCCCGAGTGAGAGGCTGGCTCACTACTCGGTAGGATTTCCAAATACTTAGGCGAGTACTGGACTGTAGCTAAGCCCCCGAGTGAGAGGCTGGCTCGCCACTCGGTAGGATTTTCAAATACTTAGGCGAGTACTGGACTGCAGCTAAGCCCCCGAGTGAGAGGCTGGCTCACCACTCGGTAGGATTTTCAAATACTTAGGAGAAATGGGTTCGCAGCTAAGCCCCCGAGTGGGAGGCTGGCTCACCACTCGGTAGGAAATTATTTTACAAACTTAGGCGAAATGGATTCGCAGCTAAGCCACCCACTAGGGGATTTCTCACGCAAACAAAAACGATAACAATTACTGGGAAAATTACAATGCTCTTGTCTTTGATAAATAAACTACATGAGTTTTTCTTATTACATCTCATCCGAGTGAGAATTCAAGTATAAAAGGGGCGGAGCAGCTCCGCATTCCAGGCTTGTGGCTCATCAATCTGGCGATCGACATTATAAAGGTGATACACTCCATTGTGGAGGACTCTGGTGACTATTAAGGGACCTTCCCAAGTAGGAGCGAGTTTGTGTGGTTTCTGCTGATCCACTCGGAGGACCAAGTCTCCTTCTTGGAAGGCTCGACTCTTCACATTTCTGGCATGGAATCGACGCAAGTCTTGCTGGTAGATGGTCGATCGGATCATGGCCATTTCTCTTTCTTCTTCCAGGAGGTCGACTGCGTCCTGCTGGGCTTGTTCTGCTTCATCTTCAGAGTAGAGCTCGACTCGGGGTGCGTTGTGAAGCAGGTCACTCGGCAAAACTGCTTCGGCTCCGTAGACCAGAAAGAATGGGGTTCTTCCAGTCGATCGGTTCGGGGTTGTCCTCAATCCCCAAATAACTGATGGAAGCTCGTCGACCCATGCACCTGCTGCATGCTTGAGATCGCGCATCAGTCGGGGTTTCAGTCCTTTGAGAATTAAGCCGTTTGATCTTTCTGCTTGTCCATTTGACTGGGGGTGACCGACTGAAGCGTAGTCGACTCGTGTGCCTTGAGAGGCGCAAAAGGCTCTGAATTTGTCAGAATCAAAGTTTGACCCATTGTCAGTGATGATGCTGTGCGGAACTCCATATCTGAATATCAACTCTCTGATGAAACTGATAGCAGTGCAAGCATCAAGATTCTTGATAGGCTTAGCTTCGATCCATTTGGTGAACTTGTCGACTGCCACATGAGTGAAACCGCTTCTGCCCGTTCTCAATAGTCCAACCATGTCCAGTCCCCAAACAGTGAAGGGTCAGACGAGTGGAATGGTTTTCAGGGCTGACGCGGGTTTGTGCGACATATTGGAGTAAAACTGACATCCTTCACATTTGTCGACTATCTCTTTTGCCATTTCATTCGCCCTTGGCCAGTAGAATCCCGCTCGGTATGCTTTAGCCACAATGGTCCGAGAGGATGCATGATGACCACAGGTCCCCGAGTGGATATCATCAAGGATTATCTGACCTTCTTCTGGTGTTATACACTTCTGACTGACTCGAGTCGCGCTTTCTCTATACAACTGTCCCTTTATGACTGTAAAGGCCTTGGATCGACGGACAATCTATCAAGCCTCTTCTTTGTCTTCTAGGAGTTCTTTCCTTAGGATGTACGTGATGTACGGTACCGTCCAGTCGGGAGTGATGACCAAAACTTCCATGATCAGGTCGACCACAGCTGGAACTTCAACTTCAATCGGATCCGTGGCACTTTTTGGCTGTGGGGCTTCTTCAGTGAAGGGATCCCCCTGAACTGATGGTGTGTGGATGTGTTCCAAAAACACATTGCTGGGGATGGCTTCTCTTTTGGAACCTATTTTCGCCAAATCATCAGCTACTTGATTTTTCAGTCGGGGTATGTGATGAAGTTCTAACCCCTCGAATTTCTTCTCCAGCTTTCTCACTGCATTGCAATAACCAGTCATGGCCGGACTTCTGACGTCCCACTCCTTCATCAGTTGATTAACCACCAAATCTGAGTCGCCATAGACCATGAGGCGACGGATGCCGAGTGAAATGGCCATGCGCAACCCATATAAAAGTGCTTCATATTCTGCTCCGTTATTGGAGGAATCAAAGTGGATTTGAAGAACATATCTGAGCTTATCTCCTCGGGGGGAGACCAATACTACCCCGGCACCGGAACCATTCAAAATTTTGGAACCGTCGAAGAACATGGTCCAATGCTCCGAGTAAACCTGAGTCGGCAGTTGTTGTTCAATCCACTCGGCAACGAAATCTGCTATTGCTTGGGACTTGATAGCTTTCTTTGCCTCAAACTTGATATCTAGAGGAAGGAGTTCAATCGCCCATTTTGCCACTCGACCAGTTGCATCTCTGTTGTGCAGAATCTCTGACAATGGAGCGTTGCTGACGACTGTAATGGAATGGTCAGAGAAGTAATGTGCAACCTTCTTTGTGGTTATATAAATCCCATATACAAGCTTCTGATAATGAGGATATCTTTGCTTCGATGGGGTCAAGACTTCAGAAATATAATATACTGGGTGCTGAACTTTGAAGGCTTTTCCTTCTTCTTCCCGCTCGACTGTAAGTACTGTACTGACGACTTGTCCCGTGGCTGCGATGTAAAGCAACAAAGGCTCTTTGCTGATCGGGGCAGCAAGCACCGGCTGGGTGGAGAGCAGAGCTTTGAGCTCTGCAAACGCTGCATCAGCTTCAGGAGTCCACTCGAACTTGTCTGACTTCTTCATCAATCGGTAAAGATGCAATGCCTTTTCACCGAGACGAGAGATGAATCGACTTAAAGCGGCCAAGCAACTAGTAAGCTTCTGGACGTCATGCACTCGCACATGACTTTTCATTCGGAGTATAGTATTGACTTTTTCTAGATTGGCGTCGATTCCCCGTTCAGAAATGAGAAAACCGAGTAACTTTACGCCAGGAACTCCGAATGTGCACTTTGATGGATTAAGCTTGATATCATACCTCCTGAGGTTGGCGAAGGTTTCAGCAAGGTCAGTCAGCAGGTCGGAACCTTTCTGTGACTTGACCACAATATCATCCATGTATGCTTCCACATTCCGACTGATTTGAGTGAGCAAACACTTCTGAATCATCCTCATGAATGTGGCTCCAACATTCTTGAGGCCGAACAACATGGCAACATAACAGAAGCACCCAAATGGAGTGATGAAAGCTGTTTTGATCTCGTCAGGTCCATACAGACGGATCTGATGGTACCCGGAATAGGCGTCTAAAAAAGACAGTCGCTCACATCCCGCAGTCGAGGCGACTATCTGGTCGATGCGAGGGAGAGGAAAATGATCTTTCGGGCAGGCCCGATTGATATGTTTAAAGTTAATGCACATGCGAAGTGACTTGTCCTTCTTGGGGACCATGACAACGTTGGCGAGCCACTCGGAGTGGTAGATCTCTCGAATGAACTCCGCTGCTAAGAGCCGAGCCACCTCCTCACCAATAGCCTTTCTCTTCTGGACGGCGGACTGTCGGAGATGTTCTTTGACAGGTTTTACTTTTGAGTCGACTCATAGGCGGTGCTCAGCCGGCCACCTGGGAACACCCGGCATGTCAAAAGGCTTCCATGCAAAAATGTCCCAGTTCTCACGGAGGAACTGGATGAGCGCTTCTTCCTATTTGGAGTCGAGTGTTGTTGAGATATGAGTCGGAGCAGCACTGGGATCAGTCGGGTGAATGTGAGCCGGCTTCGTTTCGCCAGACGATTGAAAAGCTGATTCTGTAGCGGGCTTCTTGGCTCGCAACAAATCACTCGGGTCTGCAGACTTCTGGTATTCCTGCAGCTCCACCACTGCCATCTGAGCATCAGCGATATTTGAACCTTTCTGAAAACACTCTTCTGCTTTCTTCCGATTGCCCGTAACAGTGATCACACCTTTGAGACTAGGCATCTTCAATTTGAGATACACATAACATGGTCGAGCCATGAAGTGTGCATAAGCCTGCCTGCCCAAAATAGCGTGATAAGAACTCTAGAAATCCACAACCTCGAACGTCAACTTTTCTTTGCGGTAATTCTTGGAATCACCGAAAAACACATCAAGAGCAATTTGGCCGAGCGACTCAGCCTTCTTCCCAGGAATGACTCCATGGAAACTCATGTTGCTGGTACTGAGTCTAGACATCGGAATGCCCATCCCTTTCAGCGTCTCAGCATATAGTATGTTCAAACCACTGCCACCGTCCATCAAGACTTTGGTCAGTCGAGTGCCTTCAACAACTGGGTCGACCACCAAAGCTTGCCTCCTAGGGGTGGCAATGTGCGTTGGGTGATCGGATTGGTCGAATGTGATGGCAGTCTAAGACCACTTCAGATAACTGGGTGTCGCTGGAGCAACCATATTCACCTAACGGTTGATAACTTTCAGTCGACTTTTGCTTTCAACATCAGCAAAAATCATCAAGGTGGAATTGACCTGGGGGTATCCATCATCACTGTCTTCCTTGTCCTCAACTTTGTCCGACTCCTTTTCCTTATCTTTGGGCTGTTTGCCCTGGAACTGCTGGATCAGGAGCTAACACTGTCGAGTGGTATGTTTCGGGTAAATGAACTTACCCTCTTCATCTTTCTTGGTGTGGATGTGACATGGCAAATCCAACACATCATTTCCGTCTTGGTCTTTAAATTTCTTGGGGTTCCAAGGCCCTTTGGGTTTCCCCTTAAACTTTCCTTGAGTCACAGCCAAGGCCTCCCTAGGAGCAGCTGGCTCGGCTTTCCGCTTCTGTTTCCAATTGGAATTTCCTCCTCCGGTTTCTTGGGCGACCGACTTGTGTTTGCCACTCCGGAGTCAATCCTCATCTTCACCATTAGCGTACTTGGTGGCAATCTCCATCTTCCGATTCAGAGACATGTCTCCGGTTCGACCGAATTTTAGATTCTGTTCTCTGTACTTGACGCCTTCTTTGAAGGCACAGACTGCTTGGTGATCAGGTACATTTTCTACCGTGTGATGTAACGTGATCCATCTCTGGATGTAATCCCTCAAAGTTTCATGCGGCTTCTGCACGCAAGACCGCAGTTCCGTCAGCCCTGCCGGTTGCTTGCATGTTCCTTCAAACGTGGTGACAAACACTCGGGCGAGATCTTCCCAAGTGTAAATGCTGTTGGGTGCTAACTGATTCAGCCACGCTCTGGCCAAACCCTCCAACATGAGAGGCAGGTGCTTCATGGCCACTTCATCATTGCCATCGCCAATCTGGACAGCCACTCGGTAGTCTTCAAGCCAAGTATCGGGCTTGGACTCACCAGTGAACTTACTGACTCCAGTCGCCAACCTGAAGTTGGGAGGAATCACAGCGGCCCTGATGGCTCTACTAAAGCACTCTGGCCTCGAAACATGTACTCTGCTGCTGGTAGGTGCATCTCTATCGTGACCTTCTCGGTGAGCTCTGTTCCTGTCGACCAAACCTTGAACGAGAATGGATCTCGCATCAAAGCATGGTTCCCCGGGGTCGACTGGAAACCTTCGCCCAACACTATGAGGGCGCCTGTCATCCTGCTGTCGAGGCACATACGATCCACTCCTCCGGGGAGGTGTGGGCACTCGACGTCGATCATCACGACCGAATCGGTGATCATACTGCTCACGGTTCCCGTACTGATCACGCCGGTCCCCACGTCCCTCACGCCTCGGGGGCGATCTTGGGCTATGAGCCGACTGGACTGTGTCTGCAGCAATGGATCTGCTATGAATCCTGTTCCACGACTGAGAAACAGCGGAATTCTGGTCTCCTGCTGCCCGGAGTAATGCTCTGATCTACATCAAGCCTCTGCCAGCCTCTGACTGGGAAGGCTGAATCGACTCTGCTATACGGGCTGCATCTGCTAAATTCTGAATCGGAGTTCGATATACCCGCAGGGGTGGAAAGAGCTGACGTCGACTAGATTCTGGAACCCGTTGTCGCGCACGCTCGTCGAGTGCTCACTGGAGGTTCTCCAGTCCTCCAAGGCACGAGCCTCGGGGGTTTCTCCAACGATAGGAGTGTGCAGTGCATCCATGTTCCGGCGACGAAGTTCTTCTCTCTGCAGTGACGTGAGAGGCTCGGGGAGATATTCGTCATGGGGACGCGACGGGTCGCCTCCACCTGCGCCTCCGTCGGTGCGGGGGAAACCAGGAGGACTGGGCGGTCCATCGACCATCAGAACCTCCACCGCCGGATCACTGCTGTCGCACTCGGATGCGGTCTCTGCAGAGCCAGTCGAGCAGGCCGTAGAGGGATTCATTGGGCTCGATCGCCGCGACTTGAGGGGTGGCCGACTAGCGTGCCACCGCGTGTCTCACCCACCGCTGAAGTCTCGACCGATCGGAGCACATGCGACGGTGGGAAACAGGGAGGGAGGACAACACATGAGCCAACCGATAATGGGTCGACGGTTGCCGCAAGAGGACGCCGCAGACGCACGCGCGAAAGTGCGTTGCCCCGTGGACAGGGAGTGCGTCCACGTCGAGCAGAGCCTCCTGAAGCCAAGCGGAGTCGTCGGTGATGAACGTGAGCGTGCCGAGACAGATCTCGCGGCCCTCCACCAAAACTCTGCCAGAAACCATGATGATTTGGATCGGAAAAGATCGCAACTCCTCCAACAAATTGCTAAAACACCTGCCCCAAGGTGGGCGTCAACTGTCATGGCTCTAAGTCTGACAGTAATGTAGGGGAGTAGGTATGGAGAGGCAAGATCTTAGCTATGGAGTAGTTGTAAGCACACGAGGTTTACGAGTTCAAGCCCTTCTCGGAGGAAGTAATAGCCCTACATCTCGGAGCCCAGAGGCGGTCGACTGGATTATGCGTGTATGAATTACAGGGGTGCGAACCCTTTACACTGAGGAGGGGGGTGGCTTATATAGAGTTCGTCGGACCCCTCCGACCCTCAGTTATGCAGGGTTTTAAATACATTAAGGTCGGGCGTTACTAGTAACGCCCCTAATAAAGTGCTATGATGACCATAAAAGCTACTTAATGACCGACCGTTAGCGTGCGGAGTGACTTTAGGTCTCCTGGCCGTCGAGTGGTTGGATCTTGGTCGAGTGATTGCTTCTTGGTCGAGTGTCTTCGAGTCTGTCGAGTGGAACACCTCCAAGTCGATTGAAAGGTGATTTCTTCTAGAGATGTCCTTGGGTAGGGCAGTTGGGACAGGTCCATGACCCTACCCTAGGTACATAGCTTCATCAGCGCCCACCCCTTGGGCGCGCCATTCGTCCTTGTGGCCCCCTAGACCTCCACCGACCTCAACTCCAACTCCATATATTCATGTTCGGGGAGAAAAAAAATCAGAGAGAAGGATTCATCGCGTTTTACGATATGGAGCCACCGCCAAGTGATAACCCACAAGTATAGGGGATCACAACAGTTTTCGATGGTAGAGTATTCAACCCAAATTTATTGATTCAACACAAGGGGAGCCAAAGAATATTCTCAAGTATTAGTAGCTGAGTTGTCAATTCAACCACACCTGGAAACTTAATATCTGCAGCAAATTGTTTAGTAGCAAAGTAATATGATAGTGGTGGTAACGGTAGGAAAAGGTAACAATAGTAAAAGTAATGTTTTTGGTATTTTGTAGTGATGATAGCAATAGCAACGGAAAAGTAAATAAGCGAAGCACAATATATGGAAAGCTCGTAGGCAATGGATCGGTGATAGAGAATTATGCCGGATGTGGTTCATCATGTAACAGTCATAACCTAGGGTGACACAGAACTAGCTCCAGTTCGTCAATGTAATGTAGGCATGTATTCCGAATATAGTCATACGTGCTTATGGAAAGAACTTGCATGACATCTTTTGTCCTACCCTCCCGTGGCAGCGGGGTCCTTACGGAAACTAAGGGATATTAAGGCCTCCTTTTAATAGAGAACCGGAACAAAGCATTAACACATAGTGAATACATGAACTCCTCAAACTACGGTCATCACCGGTAAGTATCCCAATTATTGTCACTTCGGGGTTAACGGATCATAACACATAATAGGTGACTATAGACTTGCAAGATAGGATCAAGAACACTCATATATTGATGAAAACATAATAGGTTCAGATCTGAAATCATGGCACTCGGGCCCTAGTGACAAGCATTAAGCATAGCAAAGTCATAGCAACATCAATCTCAGAACATAGTGGACACTAGGGATCAAACCCTAACAAAACTAACTCAATTACATGATAGATCCCATCCAACCCATCACCGTCCAGCAAGCCTATGATGGAATACTCACGCACGGCGGTGAGCATCATGAAATTGGTGATGGAGGATGGTTGATGATGATGATGGCGACAGATTCCCCTCTCCGGAGCCCCAAACAGACTCCAGATCAGCCCTCCCGAGAGGTTTTAGGGCTTGGCAGCGGCTCTGTATCGTAAAACGTGATGATTTCTTCTCTCTAATTTTTCTCTCATTGAAACTCAATATATGAAGGTGGAGTTGGAGTCGGAGAGGCAACAGGGGGCCCACGAGGTAGGGGGGCGCGCCCTAGGGGGGAAGGCGCGCCCCCACCCTCGTGGCAAGATGGTGGGCCCCCTGGCCTTCATCTTTGGTAGGTATTTTTCGTATTTTTTGAAAAGTGTCTCCGTGAAGTTTCAGGTCATTCCGAGAATGTTTGATCCTGCACATAAATAACACCATGGTAGTTCTGCTGAAAACAGCGCCAGTCCGGGTTAGTTCCATTCAAATCATGCAAGTTAGAGTCCAAAACAAGGGAAAAATTGTTTGGAAAAGTAGATACGTTGGAGACGTATCAACTCCCCCAAGCTTAAACCTTTGCTTGTCCTCAAGCAATTCAGTTGGCAAACTGAAAGTGATAAAGAAAAACTTTTACAAACTCTGTTTGCTCTTGTTGTTGTAAATATGTAAAGCCAGCATTCATGTTTTCAGCAAAGATTATAACTAACCACATTCGCAATAATGCATAGGTCTCAAGTTACTCATATCAATAACATAATCAACTAGCGAGCCATAATAATAAAACTCGGATGACAACACTTTCTCAAAACAATCATAATATGATATAACATGATGGTATCTCGCTAGCCCTTTCTGAGACCGCAAAACATAAATGCAAAGCACCTTTAAAGACCAAGGACTGACTAGACATTGTAATTCATGGTAAAAGAGATCCAGTCAAGTCATACTCAATGTAAACTAACAATAATGAATGCAAATGACAGCCGTGCTCTCCACGGTGCTTTTTAATAAGAGGATGATGACTCAGCATAAAAGTAAATAGATAGGCCCTTCGCAAAGGGAAGCAAGGATTTGTAGAGGTGCCAGAGCTCGGTTTTGAAACAGAGGTGGATAATATTTTGAGCATTATACTTTCATTGTCAAGATAACAACCAAGAGATGGTGATATCTTCCATGCTACACACATTATAGGCGGTTCCCAAACAGAATGGTAAAGTTTATGCTCCCCCTTCCACCACAAGCATCAATCCATGGCTTTCTCGAAACAACGAGTGCCTCCAACTAACAAGAGTCCCAGGGGGAGTTTTGTTTGCAATTATTTTGATTTAGTTTGCATAAAGCATGGGACTGGGCATCCCGGTGACCAACCATTTATCTCGTGAGTGAGGAGCGGAGTCCACTCCTCTTGAGAATAACCCGCCTAACATGGAAGATACAGACATCCCTAGTTGATACATGAGCTATTCGAGCATACAAAACAGGATATTTATTTGAAGGTTTAGAGTTTGGCACATACAAATTTACTTGGAATGGCAGGTAGATACCCGCTTAGTACAGGTGAAGGGGTTTAAGGGATTGGATGCACAAGCAGTATTCCCGCTTAGTACAGGTGAAGGCTAGCAAAAGACTGGGAAGCGACCAGCTAGAGAGGGACAACAGTCATGAACATGCATTAAAATTAATCAACACCAAATGCAAGCATGAGTAGGATATAATCCACCATGAACATAAATATCATGAAGGCTATGTTGATTTTATTTCAACTACATGTGTGAACATGCGCCAAGTCAAGTCACTTAAATCATTCAAAGGAGGATACTAACCTATCATACCACATCATAACCATTTTAATAGCATGTTGGCACGCAAGGTAAACCATTATAACTCACAGCTAATCAAGCATGACACAAGAAACTATGATCTCTAATTGTCATTACAAACATGTTTATTCATAATAGGCTGAATCAGGAACGATGAACTAATCATATTTACAAAAACAAAAGAGGTCGAGTTCATACCAGCTTTTCTCATTTCAGTCAGTCCATGATATATCATCATAATTTCCTTTCACTTGCACAACTGAACCATGTGAATAATAATAATACTGCACGTGCATTGGACTAAGCTGGAATCTGCGGGCATTCAATAAACAGGAGAAGACAAGCAATATGGGCTCTTTTGTCAGATCAACAATAATGCATATAAGAGCCACTTCAACAATTTAATTATGGTCTTCTCATATCGACCCCCAAAGAAAATAAAAGAAATAAAACTATTTACACGGGAAAGCTCCCAACAAGCAAAAGAAGAACATGAAATATTTTTGGGTTTTCTTTTTAATTACTACTACAAGCATGGAAGTTAAAATTAGCTAAAGGCTACAACTATTTTTTTGGTTTTTCTTAAGGTTTATTAAACACACAAGAAGAAAGCATAAAAAGGAAAGTAAACTAGCATGGATGATACAATGAAAAAGTATGAGCACCGACATCTAGCAATGAGTGTGTGAGCATAAATGTAATGTCGGTGGGAAATATGTACTCCCCCAAGCTTAGGCTTTTGGCCTAAGTTGGTCTATGGCCACGGCTGGCCTGGCGGATATCCATAATAGTAGCTGGGATCGTACTGCGATGCAGCGGCTATCGCCTGCTGAGCTGCAGCGTGGCAATGAGCGGCCTCCTCTCTCCTCTCGTACTTAGGGAGAGTAATACGGACAGCACGACGTCTGTCAAAGATTAGTCGATACTGGAGAGGTGATTCGTTCCTCTCGACAAACTGGTGGTGAACCATAGCATTAAAATCTAGATAAGCAGGAGGTAATTCAATGTCATCTTCATGTATGGATATACCAAGAAAATTAGCTATGCGGGTTGCATAAATTTCACCAAAGAAATCTCCATTAAGTCTATTAAGATGCAACCTACGTGCAACAATGGCTCCCAAATTATATGATTTGTCTCCTGACACAGCACTTCTAAGAATACTGAGATCAGGGACACACATGTGACATGCCTCATCTTTACCATTTATGCATCTACCTATGAAGAGAGCAAAATAATGTATAGCAGGAAAGTGGATGCTCCCTATGGTAGCTTGCATAATATCTCTAGATTCTCCCATAGTTATGCTAGCAAGAAAATCTCTAAATTCAGATTAGCGAGGATCCCTTATACTACCCCATTGTGGAAGTTTCCATGCAATGGTAAAATTCTCTAAGTCCATAGTGTAAGATTTATCATAAAGATCAAACATGACAGTTGGAGAATTACGTGAAGTGGAAAATTCAAACCTCCTCACAAAGGAGCTAGTGAGCTCATGATACTGCCTGCACTTCTCTTCCTCGAAGCTCACGAGATCAGCGTTATGCAAGTATGCGTTGAATTCTTCTTTTATTCCCGCTTGATCCATAAAATTTTCAGAAGGCCACTCACAAGGACGCACTGGAGCGTCTCTTGGTGGCTCTTCGTCAGCATCACGCATTGCAAGCCTAGTTCCTTGCTTCTTTGAAGAACCACCTTGGAACATTTTCCTAAGCATTTTTCTTCCTCTGAAAAATTCTGAATTTTTTTAGTAACTTCAAAATAAAAGTAAACCAAACTCAATAATATCGATAGCAACTACTCCTACAAGTGCCTAGGGCCTATATCATGCATCAAAACTACTTTTGACCATATAAATTTGACATGCAAGCTCAAGAACAGGGTCACCTAAGTAGCAAAAATTTGCAATGAATAAAGCACTAGAACAAAAACTAATTTGACCAATGGAGGAGTCACATACCAAGGAACAATCTCCCCAAGCAGTTTTGTGATAGGTGCTTTGAGCAAGGAGATCGAAAATGGCAGCAAAACGAGCTTGGACTCGGGTTTGAGCTGATTATTCGTGTTTGGGGGAGGAAGATGAAGTGTGTGGGTGCAAGAATAAGTGGAGGAGGGCCACCGTGGGCCCACGAGGCAGGGGGCGCGCCCTAGAGGGGTGGGCGCGCCCTTGACCTTCGTGGGCAAGTGGTTGACCCCCCTGGTGTGTTCTCAGTTCCATAAATCCTCAAATATTCTAGAAAAAAATCATATTTAAATTTTAGGGCATTTGGAGAACTTTTATTTTCAAGGTATTTTTATATTGCACGGATAATCAGCTAACAAACAGAAAAATATTTATTTTTATTTTATTTAATATAAATAACAGAAAGTAAAAGTGGGATACAGAGGGTTGCCCCTTCTAGTTTCATCCATCTCATGATCATCAAAAGGAATCCACTAACAAGGTTGATCAAGTCTTGTTAACAAACTCATTGCGAATAACATGGAACCGGAGAAATTTCGAATAACACCATGTTACCTCAACGGGGATATGCACATCCCCAATAATAAGAATATCATATTTCTTCTTGACAGTAGGAAGAGGAAATTCAAAACCTCCAAATATAATCGATGGAATTTTTCCAATAGAGTTGATACTATGAACTTGAGGTTGTTTCTTTGAAAAGTGTACCGTGTGCTCATTACCATTAACATGAAAAGTGACATTGCCTTTAGTGCAATCAATAACAGCCCCTGCAGTATTCAAAAAGGGACTTTCAAGAATAATAGACATACTATCGTCCTCAGGAATATCAAGAATAACAAAGTCCGTTAAAATAGTAACATTTGCAACTACAACAGGCACATCCTCACAAATACCGACAGGTATAGCAGTTGATTTATCACCCATTTGCAAAGATATTTCAGTAGGTGTCAACTTATTCAAATCAAGTCTACGATATAAAGAGAGAAGCATAACACTAACACCGGCTCCAAGATCACGTAAAGCAGTTTTAACATAATTTCTTTTAATAGAGCATGGTATAGTGGGTACTCCTGGGTCTCCAAGTTTCTTTGGTATTCCACCCTTAAAAGTATAATTAACAAGCATGGTGGAAATTTCAGCTTCTGGTATCTTTATTTTATTTGTAATTATATCTTTCATGTACTTAGCATAAGGATTAGTTTTGAGCATATCAATTAATCGCATATGCAAAAAGATAGGTCTAATCATTTTAGCAAAGCGCTCAAAATCCTCATCATCCTTTTTCTTGGATGGTTTAGGAGGAAAAGGCATGGGTTTCTGAACCTAAGGCTCTCTTTCTTTACCATGTTTCCTAGCAACAAAGTCTTTCTTATCATAATGTTGATTCTTTGATTGTGGGTTATCAAGATCAACAACAGGTTCAATTTCTATATCATTATCATTACTAGGTTGAGCATCATCATGAACATTATTATTAACATTATCATTAGTTTCAGGTTCATTACCAAGTTGTGTTTCAGCATCAGAAATAGAAATATCATTTGGATTCTCAGGTGTTTCAACAATAGGATCACTAGAAGCATGCAAAGTCCTATCATTTTTCTTTTTCTTCTTTTTAGAAGAACTAGGTGCATCTATATTATTTCTCTGAGAATCTTGCTCAATTCTCTTAGGATGGCCGTCAGGATACAAAGGTTCCTGAGTCATTCTACCACCTCTAGTCATAACTCTAACATCATTATCATTATTCTTACTATTCAATTCATTGAGCAAATCATTTTGAGCTTTAAGTACTTGTTCTACTTGAGTAGTAACCATAGAAGCATGTTTACTAATAAGTTTAAGTTCACCTTTAACATTAGCCATATAATCACCCAAGTGTCCAAGCATATTTGAATTGTATTTCAATTGTCTACCAAAATAAGCATTAAAATCTTCTTGCTTAGCCATAAATTTATCAAACTCATCTAAGCATGGGCTAGTAATTTTAGTGAATGGGATTACAGCTTTATCATATCTATAGAGAGAATTTACCTTTACTACCTGTGTCAGGTTATCAAGACCATGAGTTTCTTCAATAGGCAAAGGATTTGGATTATATGTTTCTTCAATAGGAGGTAAATTAAGACCATGTATTCTTCAATAGGAGGTAAATTCTTAACATCTTCAGCTTTAATACCCTTTTCTTTCATAGATTTCTTTGCCTCTTGCATATCTTCAGGACTGAGAAATAGAATACCCCTCTTCTTCGGAGTTGGTTTAGGAATAGGCTCAGGAATTGGCTCCGGAGGTGTCCAATTATTTTCATTTGTCAACATATTATTCAATAGAATTTCATCTTCATCCGGTGTTCTTTCCCTGAAAACAGAACCAGCACAACTATCCAGGTAATCCCTGGAGGCATCGGTTAGTCCATTATAAAAGATATCAAGTATTTCATTTTTCTTAAGAGGATGATTAGGCAAAGCATTAAGTAATTGGAGAAGCCTCCCCAAGCTTGTGGGAGACTCTCTTCTTCAATTTGCACAAAATTATATATATCCCTTAAAGTAGCTTGTTTCCTATGACCAGGGAAATATTTGGCAAAGAAGTAATAAATCATATCCTGGGGACTACGCACACAACCAGGATCAAGAGAATTAAACCATATCTTAGCATCACCCTTTAATGAGAACGGAAATATTTGAAGGATATAAAAGTAATGAATTCTCTCATTGAGGGAGTCCTGGATTAGGGGGTGTCCGGATGGCCGGACTATACCTTCAGCCGGACTCCTGGACTGTGAAGATACAAGATTGAAGACTCCGTCCCGTGTCCGGAAGGGACTTTCCTTGGCGTGGAAGGCAAGCTTGGCGATACGGATATGAAGATCTCCTACCATTGTAACCGACTTTGTGTAACCCTAACCCTCTCCGGTGTCTATATAAACTGGAGGGTTTTAGTCTGTAGGACAACATACACATCAACAATCATACCATAGGCTAGCTTCTAGGGTTTAGCCTCTCTGATCTCGTGGTAGATCTACTCTTGTACTACCCATATCATCAATATTAATCAAGCAGGACGTAGGGTTTTACCTCCATCGAGAGGGCCCGAACCTAGGTAAAACTTCGTGTCCCTTGCCTCATGTTACCATCCGGCCTAGACGCACAGTTCGGGACCCCCTACCTGAGATCCGCTGGTTTTGACACCGACATTGGTGCTTTCATTGAGAGTTCCTCTGTGTCATCGCCGTCAGGCTCGATGGCTCCTACGATCATCAATAGCGATGCAGTCCAGGGTGAGACCTTCCTCCCCGGACAGATCTTCGTCTTCGGCGGCTTCGCACTGCTGGCCGATTCGCTCGGCCATCTGGAGCAGATCGAAAGCTACAGCCCTGGCCGTCAGGTCAGATTTGGAAGTTTAAACTACACGACTGATATCTGCGGGGACTTGATCTTCGACGGATTCGAGCCACTGCCGAGAGCGCCGCACTGTCACGACGAGCATAATCTAGCTTTGCCGCCGAACAGTGCCCTGGAGGCCACACCCGCATCGGCTCCGACCCTCAGTTCGGAGCCAACTGCGCCGATCGAGGATGGGCGATTGGACGCCACCTCGGGGGCTGCGGTCCCAACGGTGATTGAGACGAACACCAGCCCCGTACTCTGCAAGACTCGTGACTCCAAGGAGCCGGACCCCTCTCTGGACTCCGAACCCTCCGCGCCCCTGCCGATCGAATTCGATTGGGCGCCGATTATGGAGTTTATTGCCGCAGACATCTTTCAGCACTCGCCTTTCGGCGACATTCTGAAGACACTGAAGTCTCTCTCTTTATTAGGAGAGCCCTGGCCGGACTACGGTTAGCAAGGTTGGAATTCGTACGATGAAGAAATTCAAAGCCCACCCACCACCCACTTTGTAGCCACTGTCGATGATTTAACCGACATGCTCGACTTTGACTCCGCAGACATCGGCGGTATGGACGCTGATGAAGGAGATGATGAAGAACCATCACCCATTGGACCCTGGAACGCCACCTCGTCATATGATGTATACATGGTGGACGCACCAAAAGATGACGACGAGGAGCGGAAGGATGCACCGAAAGCTTGTTCCCTCGAAAAGCAGTCAAAGCAGCGACGCAAGCGCCGCCCCAAATCCCGCCTCGACAGAAATAGCGATCATATAGACCCAGCGCTGGAGCAGGGCGAACCGCTACCGGACAACGGCAATCCGGATAATCAAACCGAACAAACAAATCCTATCAAGGCTAATGGTCCGGACGACATAACGCTGGACAGGCACCCGGAGCAGCAGACTACCCGTAAAAGGCTTGTTGCCACCGCAAGTAGTCTGAAAAAGCAGAAGCAAAGGCTCAAAGCCGCGGAAGACACACTCCAAATCAGATGGAGTAAAATACTCAACACCGCAGCAAGGTACGATGACAATTGCCCCTCCAAGAGCTACCCAAAGCGGAAGCTGCTACCCGAATTCGATGAGGAGGCCTCAGAACCCCCACAAACAAATATCAAAGCAGCCACCTGGTCGGATAGATGACCCCTCTACCAACACAGATCGACATACAATGCCGCTCACAATACAATACACGACCCATGCAAGGGCTCGCACCCAAAGGACGGCGCAACAAGATCCATCTATGGACCACGCAAGCGTGCCCCAGCATACAATGCAACACAAAAAACATCCGAACAACGCGGTACACCCAGCTACAGGGGTGCCGCACATCCCCTATGCTTCACCGACGAGGTGCTGGACCACGAATTTCCAGAAGGATTCAAGCTCGTAGACATAGAGGCATATGAAGGAACAACAGACCCTGGGGTCTGGATTGAGGACTACATCCTTCATATCCATATGGCTCGAGGGGATGATCTCCACGCCATCAAGTACCTACCCCTCAAGCTCAAAGGGCTAGCTCGTCACTGGCTCAAAGGCCTACCCGAAAGCTCGATTGGAAGTTGGGAAGAGCTCGAAGACGCCTTGGGCAAATTTTCAAGGGACTTATGTACGACCTCCGAATGCTGACGATTTGAGTCATATAACTCAACAACCCAGAGAGTCATCCCGAAAGCTTTGGAACAAGTTTCTTACTAAAAAGAACCAGATTGTCGACTGTCTGGACGCCGAAGCCCTGGCAGCTGTCAAGCATAGCGTCCGTGACGAATGGCTCGCCAGACACCTCGGCCAAAATAAGCCGAGAACGATGGCCGCACTAACAAACCTCATGACCCGCTTTTGCGCGGGTGAAGACATCTGGCTAGCCAGATGCAGCACCAGCGACCCCAGCACATCTGAAGTTAGAGATGGAAACGAGAAATCACGGCGCAACAACAATAACAAACGCCGGAATAAAGAAGACAACACGAAGGGCACGACAGTAAATGCCGGATTCAAAAGCTCTCGGCCAGGTCAGAAGCCGCCCCCTAAAGGCACCAGCGATGAATTGTCCAGCCTCAACAAAATTCTGGACTAAGTATGTCAGATTCATAGTACCCCTGGCAAACCTGCTAATCATACCCACAGAAAATGTTGGGTCTTCAAGTAGTCCGGCAAGCTCAACGCCGTACACAAGGGGGAGGATACACCAAGTGAAGACGAGGACAGGTCCCCCAAGCAAGACACGGGGGAACAAAAGAAATTTCCACCAAAAGTCAAAACGGTAAATGTGTTACACGTAATCAAGGGAAAAAACAATGCGGCACTCCCAGGAAAATATACCCAAGTGCCTGTCACCACGAAGTCCTGCCACTGGTCATCTCAACCGATCACTTTTGACCATCGCGATTACTCTGCAAGTATCCGACACGCAGGATGGGCTGCCCTGGTATTAGACCCGGTAATTGGTGGATATCACTTCACAAGAGTCTTGATGGACGGCGGCAGTAGCCTAAACCTAATATATCAGGATACAATCCACGGGATGGGGTTAGACCCAACACAAATTCGCCATAGCAATACTACCTTTAAAGGAGTAACGCCAGGCCCAGGGGCTCGTTGTACGGGCTCCCTCCTGCTACAAGTTATATTCGGCTCCCCCGACAACTTCCGTCGCAAGCATTTAACTTTCCACATCACTCCGTTTCAAAGTGGCTATCAAGCACTGCTCGGACGCGAAGCTTTCACTCGCTTTAATGCAATGCCACACTATGCTTCCCTCACACTCAAGATGCCCGGTCCACGTGGCATCATTACAGTGCATGGAAATATCAAGCGATCTCTGCGCGCCGAAGAGAGTGAGGCTGCCTTGGTAGCCGCACACTAAAGGCGCCCGGACAAGGGAAAGCATCCAATAGGTCGTCAAGACCTCAGATACAACTAATCAAGTCCGGCGCTGCTATTTATACGGAATAAATGGTCACACCCCCCATTTGTCAATACAAGGGGCTCAACGCGCGCAGATAAGTGGCAACTTCTTATCATCTTGAAATTTACATGGTGTCTTTAAAAACTATCTTTTTGCACGACGACTTTTTTACTTAACTTCCTCTCTTTTACAGACGATCATCGTGCCACACCTGTCCAGGATACGGCACAACGGAGACACAGGCGCAGACGTGGAGCAGGGACCCGCCCTAAGGATTCTTTTTAGATTAAGACCCCGCGTAAACCTTTTTTACTGTCTCTTGTTGACACATATCCACCGTTGAGAAGGATGCTGGCATCTTTACATGTGGCCATGCTAGAACAATGCGCGTACCTGGACACAAGGGGCTTCTTACAAAGGCCACTATTTAGGCCCGGTTTATACCACAAAGACCGAATACCTTAGGGAGTGTTCGGCGTCGCGAGTTTGGCCCTATATGCATCAGCTCCTAATCATTGTCTTTGGTTAAATGTTGGGTTTGCCCGGATCCTGTGTTTTGGTGCCTTACGTTCCGCCTTGCCGGCTAAGGTAGTACCAGGAGAACTACTGCGATTGTGCCCTGGTTCATCCGGACGAGCACCTCAGTAGAGAAAGCCGAAAACTGACTGTCATGATATAGCGTGAAACTGGTCAACCACTCGATGACCCATGGGAATGTTAGAATTCCTCCGCCTTAACGAAGGGCCGTTTTCTGGCCAGGCATGTACGCACCCCGGAATCGGGATAGTGCAGTGCCACCAGGGGCTATCTAGTAGCCCCACTGTCAAACTCCTATGGCTAAGTGAAAGTGCTAAAACATTATAGTCCGGTTGCCTCGCTCGCTCCGCTATCACCTCCTTAATAGGACCAAGACGTTGGGTTAAGTGTGAACACATGTTTTTGCGAGAACCTCTGCATTATATGCGTGGGGGTTGAAGCCAACGACTGCAATCTTTCAGGTTATACGCATGTATACATAAACGGCCGCCCAGGAGGCATCATATTACTTTCAGGCAAAAGTATAAAAATAGCCTTATAAAAATTCATAAAAGCATTTCGCTTACAATGAGATTACATATCACTCAAACATAATATTTTTTGAGCATTGGGTCTCTATCAAACGGGCACCCTCAAGAACTTCTTCAAAGTAGTGCTCAGCAGCCTTTCGACCTATAGCCGAATCCTGCGCTGCAACATTGGTAGCATCCATCTCCGCCCAGTATGCCTTAAGACGGGCAAAGGCCATCCGTGAGCCCTCTATGCACGCCGACCTCTTCATCGCATTAATGTACGGCACCACGTCAAGGAACTGCTGCACCAAGCTGAAATAGCTGTTCGGTTTTGACCTTTCCGGCCACAGCTGATCCACAACAGACCTCATGGAGAGTCCGGACAACCTATTTAGTTCGGCCCATTCGGCTAATTGGTCAGTCAATGAAAGCGGACGCTCGGGAGAATGGAATTGTCTCCAAAACAGCCGGTCTACTTCACGGTCCGTCTGACCCTGGAATTAACTGGCCGCATCGGCAGCGCTCGCCGCCAAATCCATATACACATCCTCCGAACTCCATAGCCGATCCAGAGGGACATACCGTGGATCTCCAAACTTCCTCTGCAACATAAAGGATTTCCCAGCTACAATATCCCCGGCTTCCCGTAGCTCCTCCTTCTTTGCCCTCATAGCAGAGCGGAGGTCCTTTTTCGTCGCAGCAGCCTTCTGACGGTCCGATGCCTTTGCTTGGTTTTCCTTTTCAAGAACCCGACAACGGTCGGCGGCGGCTTTTAATTCTATAGCCATCTTGGCCATCTTATCTCGGGTCTCGCCATGCGCGGCCTTCTCGGCTTGCAACTCTTTGACCGCCTTCACAGCAGCCGCATTACCCAATTTGCTTGTTCCTTGGCTCGGGCAAGTTCTGCCCGTAAGGCTTCAACAGTGGCAGCTGCATCTGCAGTCACAACATATTAAAGATACTGGCATCATGCTGCTCTTCCTATGTGACGTTTACCAGATAATGACACTTACCCTGCGCCTCGTCAAGCCTTTTGTTAACAAGCTCGATGTCGGCGTCTGCCGCATCCAACTGCCGCTCTAAATGGGCAAACTCGCTAGTCCGGCTAGCCACAGGAGCTTCCATCACCTGCACATAGAGGCATTATGGTTATTACCTGGGAATATGATCCTCTGTTCGTCGTCGTTTCCGACGACAACCAGAGTCTCAGGGGCTACTATCTACACAGGGCACACCTAGCATGTGCAGGACTATCATACATTCTTTTACGTACCTTAAAGCCTGTCAGTAGACTCATAAAAGCTTCATGCAATCCGCTTTCGGCGGATGATATGCTCTCCATCACCGTGTTCATCAGCACACGGTGTTCATCTGAGATGGCCGCTCGCCCCACCAACTGCCTCAGAACATCCGATCGCACACCAGACGGTACCGGACTCTTTTGTCTACTCTCTTCGGGAGCCGGACACTGGGAGCTTCGGGGGTTAATGGGATTATCTTCTGGCCTCACCGGACTCGGAGAGGCCCTCCACGATGACACTTCAGGGTCGCCCGCTTCTGGCGTGGAGGAGTCCGGAGGAGGCGTTTCGCTCTCCATCATCTCTAGAAGAAGATCCCCCGAAGACGAGCTCATTTGAGAGGGGCTAAGGCCCGAACAGCAAAAATATATGCGGTGGTTATTTTCTCAGAAGAAAAAGATGGCATATCTATACCATTAAAAGTATTTCGGGTCACTTACGACTCGCGGGAGAATTGATCCCCCTGCGGACTTTGTGCGGCAACGGCGCCCCCCGAGGTAGGACCCTCTGTGGGAGACTTCTTCTCCCATTTGGAAGCTTCGGCTTCCGAATCCCCGGGTGCAGTCCTTTTCCTCTTCTGGTCGCCTTCCTTCATGGAGACGCTCGCTCCCTCGGCTAGAGTGGGCAGCGTTGGGGGCCCGCGTCCGCCCGCATTATCCTCCACAGTGTCTTCCTTCAAGGGCTCCGGGCAAGGTGCGGTCTGGAGCATCTTTTCCAATACCGGATTTTCCAAACCCTCAGGGAGGGGGGCCGAACACCGAATCAACTTCGCCTTTGTTAGCCAGCCCTGGTCAAAAAGCGAACTTTCAGAAATAACTTCGTAATGAAGAGAGATGTTCGGCCGGAAGATGCCTTACCTCATCGGCGCCGTGGTTACTACTCAGGCCCATGTCCTCGGTGATCTCCGGACACTCCACTTGAGGTCCGAAGAATGACTTGTACATCTCCTCGTGCGTCAGACTGAGGAAATTTTGAATGGCACGTGGTCCCTCGAGATTGAACTCCCACAGGCGAAGATGCCGGTGTTTGCAAGGCTGGGCTTGACGAACCAGCATAACCTGTATTACCGCAACCAAACTAAAATCTCCATTGAAGAGATCTCGAATGCGACTTTGCAGTATAGGCACGTCCTTGGCTGGCCCCCAGCTCAGACCTCTGCTGATCCATGACATCAGCTGTGGTGGGGGGCCCGAGCGTAAAACAGGGGGAGCCTCCCACTTGGCACTTCTAGGAGCCGTGACGTAGAACCACTCTTGTTGCCACAATTCAGACACCTCTTGGATGGAACCTTTGGACCACGGAGCTCCCGTCATCTTGCGTATTGAGGCACCTCCACACGCTGCATGTTGCCCCTCGATCATCTTCGGCTTCACTTCAAAGTTCTTGAGCCATAGGCCAAAGTGAGGGGTAACCTGGAGGAAGGCCTCGCACACGACAATAAATGTCGTGATATGAAGAAAGGAGTCTGGAGCTAGATCATGAAAGTCTAGCCCATAGTAAAACATCAAACCCCTTACGAAAGGATCCAGAGCGAGGCCTAGGCCTCGGAGGATATGGGAGACGAACACGATGTTTTTGTTAGGTTCGGGGGTGGGGACGTCCTGCCCTCGGGGAGGCAGCCGATGCAAAATCTCGGCGGTCAGATATCTGGCCTCCCTCAACCATTTGATGTCTTCTTCCGTGACGGAGGAAGGCACCCATCGGCCTTGAAGGCTAGATCCGGACATGACTGAAGGTTTGGAGCACCTGACCTGAACTTCGGGCGTTTTGAGCTTGAGGTGGGGGAAGGATTCGATTGAGCACGGGAGGGAAAAATAAAGGCCTTGTCCCCTTTATAAAGAGGGTGAATATCAAGCGTCCTCTCCGTTTCCGTTTGGACTTGCCTATAATCTAGGAGTCCTAGAAGCGGTTGGTTTACCCACGCCCGTATTGATGAGAATCCCGGAATAAGGGGACATGATCTCTGCTTTAACAAGATGTGCCAAGGAAACTGCCTCGCATGACGCGCTGAGGTGGGATAATGAAACGACTCAGATAAAGGCTTGGCCGTGGTGTGTCATGCTACGGAATACGTCAGCAGATTAGATTTGTGTAAATATTATTCTCTCTATGGCAATATGTGGAAACTTATTTTGCAGAGCCGGACACTATCTTTGTGTTCAAAATCTTCTATGAAGTACTTCGAGGGGGAACCCGCCTTGCAATGCCGAAGACAATCTGCACGCCGGACTCGTCATCATTGAAGCCTGGTTCAGGGGCTACTGAGGGAGTCCTGGATTAGGGGGTGTCCGGATGGCCGGACTATACCTTCAGCCGGACTCCTGTACTGTGAAGATACAAGATTGAAGACTCCGTCCCGTGTCCGGAAGGGACTTTCCTTGGCGTGGAAGGCAAGCTTGGCGATACGGATATGAAGATCTCCTACCATTGTAACCGACTTTGTGTAACCCTAACCCTCTCCGATGTCTATATAAACCGGAGGGTTTTAGTCCGTAGGACAACATACACATCAACAATCATACCATAGGCTAGCTTCTAGGGTTTAGCCTCTCCAATCTTGTGGTAGATCTACTCTTGTACTACCCATATCATCAGTATTAATCAAGCAGGACGTAGGGTTTTACATCCATCGAGAGGGCCCGAACCTGGGTAAAACTTCGTGTCCCTTGCCTCCTGTTACCATCCGGCCTAGACGCACAGTTCGGGACCTCCTACCCGAGATCCGCCGGTTTTGACACCGACACTCATCTTTAGTAAACAGGGTAGCTATGTCATTCAATTTAGTAAGATGTGCCACAACAGTTTCAGATTCATAACCATGAAAAGGATCAGATTCAACCAAAGTAATTATATCAGGATCAACAGAGAATTCATAATCCTTATCAGTAACAAAGATAGGTGAAGTAGCCAAAGCAGGGTGAGGTTTCATTCTATCATTTAGAGATTGCTTACTCCATTTAGCTAATAATTTTTTAAGTTCAGTTCCATTTCTGCAAGCTAAAATAGCTAAAGAAGCATCTTGATCAAATACATAACCCTTAGGAATAGCAAGTAGTTCTTCATCATCACTTTCATCAGTATCATCAGATTCAATATTTTCAATTTCTCTAGCCCTAGCAAGTGGTTCATCAAGAAAATCACTAAGTGGCACAGTAGTATCATGCATAGCAGAAGTGGCATCATCAATAACATGCGACATATCAGAACGAATAGCAGAAGCAGGTGTAGGTGTCACAAGCTTACTCATAACAGAAGGTGAATCAAGTGAAGAGCTAGATGGCAGTTCCTTACCTCCCCTCGTAGTTGAGGGATAGATCTTGGTTTTTGGATCTCTCAAGTTCTTCATAATGATAAGCAGATATATATCCCAAGTGACTCAAAGAATAGAGCTATGCTCCCCGGCAACGGCGCCATAAAATGGTCTTGATAACCCACAAGTATAGGGGATCGCAACAGTTTTAGAGGGTAGAGTATTCAACCCAAATTTATTGATTCGACACAAGGGGAGCCAAAGAATATTCTCAAGTATTAGCAGCTGAGTTGTCAATTGAACCACACCTGGAAACTTAATATCTGCAGCAAAGTGTTTAGTAGCAAAGTAATATGATAGTGGTGATAATGGTAGCAAAAGGTAACAGTAGCAAAAGTAATGTTTTTGGTATTTTGTAGTGATGATAACAATAGCAACAGAAAAGTAAATAAGCGAAGCACAATATATGGAAAGCTTGTAGGCAATGGATCGGTGATAGAGAATTATGCCGGATGCGGTTCATCATGTAACAGTCATAACCTAGGGTGACACAGAACTAGCTACTGTTCGTCAATGTAATGTAGGCAGCGGGGTCCTTACAGAAACTAAGGGATATTAAGGCCTCCTTTCAATAGAGAACCGGAACAAAGCATTAACACATAGTGAATACATGAACTCCTCAAACTCCGATCATCACCGGTAAGTATCCCGATTATTGTCACTTCGGGGTTAATGGATCATAACACATAATAGGTGACTATAGACTTGCAAGATAGGATCAATAACGCTCATATATTGATGAAAACATAATAGGTTCAGATCTGAAATCATGGCACTCGGGCCCTAGTGACAAGCATTAAGCATAGCAAAGTCATAGCAACATCAATCTCAGAACATAGTGGACACTAGGGATCAAACCCTAACAAAACTAACTCGATTACATGATAGATCCCATCCAACTCATCACCATCCAGCAAGCCTATGATGAATTTACTCTCGCACAGCGGTGAGCATCATGAAATTGGTGATGGAGGATGGTTGATGATGATGATGGCAATGGATTCCCCTCTCCGGAGCCCCAAACGAACCCCAGATCAGCTCTCCCGAGAGGTTTTAGGGCTTGTCGGCGGCTCTGTATCGTAAAACGCGATGATTTCTTCTCTCTGATTTTTTCTCATCGAAACTCAATATATGGAGGTGGAGTTGGAGTCGGAGAGGCAACAGGGGCCCACGAGGTAGGGGGGCGCGACCTAGGGGGCAGGCGCGCCCCCACCCTCGTGGCAAGACGGTGGCCCCCCTGGCCTTCATCTTTGGCAGGTATTTTTATTATTTTCTAGAAAGTGTCTCCGTGAAGTTTCAAGTCATTCCGAGAACGTTTGATCCTGCACATAAATAACACCATGGTAGTTCTGCTGAAAACAACATCAGTACGAGTTAGTTCCATTCAAATCATGCAAGTTAGAGTCCAAAACAAGGGCAAAAGTGTTTGGAAAAGTAGATACATTGGAGACATATCACCAACCCTGTTCTTCCTCGGGAGGGCAGATCTAGAGTCCATTTTGGGCTCCTTAGAGGGGAATCCGTCGTCATCGTCATCATCAACCATCCTCCATCACCAATTTCATGATGCTCACCACCGTGCGTGAGTAATCCCATCACAGGCTTGCTGGACGGTGATGGGTTGGGTGAGATTTACCATGTAATCGAGTTAGTTTTATTAGGGTTTGATCCCTAGTATCCACTATGTTCTAAGATTGATGTTGCTATGAATTTGCTATGCTTAATGCTTGTCACTAGGGCCCGAGTGCCATGATTTCAGATCTGAACCTATTATGTTTTCATGAATATATTTGTGTTCTTGATCCTATCTTGCAAGTCAATATTCACCTACTACGTGTTATGATCTGGCAACCCCGGAGTGACAATAGTCGGGACCACTCCCGGTGATGACCGTAGTTTGAGGAGTTAATGTATTCACTAAGTGCTAATGCTTTGGTCCGGTTCTCTATTAAAAGGAGGCCTTAGTATCCCTTAGTTTCCAATAGGACCCCACTGTCATGGGAGGGTAGGACAAAAGATGTCATGCAAGTTCTTTTCCATAAGCACGTATGACTATATTCGGAATACATGACTACATTATATTGATGAACTGGAGCTAGTTCTGTGTCACCCTATGTTATAACCGTTGCATGATGAATGCCAGCCAACATAATTATCCATCATTGATCCATTGCCTATGAGCTTTTCACATACTGATCTTTGCTAAGTTACTTTTCCGTTGCCACTGTTACGATTGCTACAAAACTGATACGGTTACTTTTGCCACAGTTACCTCTACTTCCATACTACTTTGCTACTAAATACTTTGCTGCAGATATTAAGTCTTTCAGGTGTGGTTGAATTGACAACTCAACTGCTAATACTTGAAAATATTCTTTGGCTACCCCTGTGTCGAATCAATAAATTTGGGTTGAATACTCTACCCTCGAAAACTGTTTTGATCCCCTATACTTGTGGGTTATCAAGACCTTTTTCTAGTGCTGTTGCTGGGGAGCATAGCTCTATTCTCTGGGTCACTTGGGATTTATATTTGTTGACCACTATGAGGAATTTGAAAGATCAAAGAACCAAGATTTTTCCCTCAACTACGAGGGGAGGTAAGGAACTGCCATCTAGCTCTGCACTTGATTCTCCTTCTGTTTTGAGTAAACTCGCGACACCTACAACTGCTATTGATTCCGATATGTCGCATGTTGTTGATGATGCCACTTCTGCTATGCGTGATGCTTATGATGAAACTACTTCTATGCTTGATAATACTGTGCCACTTGGTGAATTTCTTGATGAATAACTTGCTAGGGTTAGAGAGAATGAAATTACTAAAACTGATGATATTATTGAAGCTGAAGATTATGATTCTCCCCTAGATATGAATTGCTTGTTGTACTTGAGGGCTATGTTATGGATGAAGAAACTGCTAGAGACTTCTTTGCTTGCAATGATAGAGAGGATCTTAAGAAATTGTTAGCTAAGATGAAAGAAAAATCCTTGAATGCTAGAATGAAATATGATCCTGCTTTTGCTACTTCTCATATCTTTGTTACTGATAAGGATTATGAATTCTCTGTCGATACTGAGTTAATTACTTTGGTTGAATACGATCCTTTTTATGGTTATGAATCTGAAACTGTTGTGGCGCATCTTACTAAATTAAAGGATATAGCCACCCTATTTGCTCATGAGGAAAAGAATTCTCTATTACTATATTATTAAATTGTTTCCTTTCTCGTTAAAGGGTGATGCTAAGATATGGTTTAATTCTCTTGCTCCTGGTTGTGTGCGTAGTCCCCATGATATGATTCACTACTTCTTTGCAAAATATTTCCCCGCTCAAAAGAAACAAGCTGGTTTAAGGGAAATATTTAATTTTGTGCAAATTGAAGAAGAGAGTCTCCCACAAGCTTGGGGGAGGCTTCTCCAATTACTTAATGCTTTGCCTGATCATCCTCTCAAGAAAAATGAAATACTTGATATCTTTTATAATGGACTAACCAATGCTTCCAGAGACCACCTGGACAGTTGTGCTGGTTGTGTTTTCAGGGAAAGAACTATTGAGCGAGCTGAATTGCTATTGAACAATATGTTGAGTAATGATACTGTTTGGACACTTCCTGAACCAACTCCGAAGCCAACTCCAAAGAAAAGAGGTATTCTATTTCTTAGTCCCGAAGATATGCAAGAGGCAAAGAAATCTATGAAATAAAAAGGTATTAAAGCTGAAGATGTTAAGAATTTACCGCCTATTGAGGAAATACATGGTCTTGATAACCCGACATAGGTAGTAGAAGTAAACTCTCTCCATAGATTTGATGAAGGTGATATTCCTCATAATAAGTCTTCTAGTCAATGCTTGGATGAGTTTGATAATTTTGTTGTTAAACAAGAAAATTTCAATGCTTATGTTAGTAGACAATTGAAACGTAATGCTTACATGCTTGAACACTTGAGTGATTATATGAGTAGAACTGTTAGTGATCTTAAGCTTATCAGTAAACATGCTTCCATGGTTACAACTCAAGTAGAACAAGTACTTAAGGCACAAGATGATTTGCTTAATGAGTTGAATAATAAGAGTAATGATAATGCTGTTAGGGTTATGACTAGAGGTGGTAAAATGACCCAGGAACCTTTGTATCCTGAGGGTCATCCTAAGAGAGTTGAGCAAGATTCTCAGAGAACTAATACTGATGCACCTAGTCCTCATACCAAAAAGAAAAATAAAACCGATAGGACTTTGCATGCTAATGAACCTGCTATAGCAACACCTGAGAATCCCAATGATATTTCTATTTCTAATGCTGAGACACAATCTGGTGATGAACATGAACCTATTGATAATTTTAATAATGATGTTCATGTTGATGCTCAACCTAGTAATGATAATGATGTAGAGATTGAACCTGCTATTGATCGTGATAACCCACAATCAAAAAATCAACGTTATGATAAGAGAGACTTCGTTGCTAGGAAGCATGGTAAAGAAAGAGAACCATGGGTTCAGAAACCCATGCCCTTTTCTCCTAAGCCATCCAAGAAAAAAGATGAAGATGATTTTGAGCGCTTTGCTGAAATGATTAGACCTATCTTTTTGCGTTTCCATTTGACTGATATGCTTAAATTGCCTCCCTATGCTAAGTATGTGAAAGATATCATTACAAATAAAAGAAAGATATTGGAAGCTAAAATTTCCACCATGCTTGCTAATTATACTTTTAAGGGTGGAATACGAAAGAAACTTGGAGCTACAGGAGTACCAACTATACCATGCTCCATTAAAAGAAACTATGTGAAAACTACTTTATGTGATCTTGGAGCTAGTGTTAGTGTTATGCCTTTCTCTTTATATCATAGACTTGAATTGAATAAGTTGACACCTACTGAAATTTCTTTGCAAATGGCTGATAAATCAACTGCTATACCCATCAGTATTTGTGAAGATGTGCCTATTGTGGTTGCAAACGTTACTATTTTAATAGACTTTGTTATTCTTGATATTCCCGAGGACAACAATATGTCGGTTATCCTTGGTAGAACCTTTTTGAACACTATAGGGGCTTTTATTGATCACAACAAAAGGCAATGTCACTTTTCATGTTAATGGTAATGAGCATACGGTACACTTTCCGGAGAAACAACCTCAAGTCCATAGTATCCATTCTATTCGAAAAATTTCAACTATTACTATTGGAGGTTTTGAATTCCCTCTTCCTACTGCCAAAAAGAAATATGATATTCTTATTGTTGGGGAAATGCATATCCCCGTTGAGGTAACCTAGTGTTATTCGAAAGTTCTTCGGTTTCATGCCATTTAGAAGAAGTTTGTTAATAAGACTTGATCAACCTTGTTAATGGATTCCTTTTGATGAGCATGAGATGGATGAATTTAGAAGGCACAACTCTTTGTACCCATCTTTTACTTTCTGTAATTTAGATTAATAAAGCAAAAATAGTATTTCCTTTCTGTTTTCTGAATTATCCATGCAATAAAAAATGACCTGAGAATAAAAGTTCTCCAAATGCCCAGAAAATTTAGTATCATTTTTATAGAATATTTAAGAATTTCTAGCACTTAGAACACACCAGCACTACAAAAAAAGACACATCCGTGACATTTTGGGCCAAACATTTTTTTCTGTCATGCTTATTGTCGATGTTAAAACCGGCGGATCTCGGGTAGGGGGTCCCGAACTGTGCGTCTAGGCCGGATGGTAACAGGAGGCAAGGGACACGAAGTTTTACCCAGATTCGGGCCCTCTCAATGGAGGTAAAACCCTACGTCCTGCTTGATTAATATTGATGATATGGGTAGTACAAGAGTAGATCTACCACGAGATCGGAGAGGCTAAACCCTAGAAGCTAGCCTATGGTATGATTGTTGATGTGTATGTTGTCCTACGGACTAAAACCCTCCGGTTTATATAGACACCGGAGAGGGTTAGGGTTACACAAAGTCGGTTACAATGGTAGGAGATCTTCATATCCGTATCGCCAAGCTTGCCTTCCACGCCAAGGAAAGTCCCTTCCGGACACGGGATGGAGTCTTCAATCTTGTATCTTCATAGTCCAGGAGTCCGGCTGAAGGTATAGTCCGGCCATCCGAACACCCCCTAATCTAGGACTCCCTCAATGAGAGAATTCATTACTTTTATATCCTTCAAATATTTCCGTTCTCATTAAAGGGTGATGCTAAGATATGGTTTAATTCTTTCGGAGCCTAGAAGTGCCAAGTCGGCGGCCCCCCTGTTTTCCGCTTGGGTCCTCTACCACAGCTGATGTCATGGGTCAGCAGAGGTCTGAGCTAGGGTCCAGCCAAGGACGTGCCTATACTGCAAAGCCGCATTCGAGATCTCTTCAATGGAGATTTCAGTTTGGTCGCGGTAATACAAGTTATGTTGGTTCGTCAAGTCCAGCCTTGCAAACGCCGGCCTCTTCGCCTGTGGGAGTTCAATCCCGAGGGACCGCGTGTCATTCAAAATTTTCTCGGCCTGACGCACGAGGAGATGTACAAGTCATTCTTCGGACCTCAGGTGGAGTGTCCGGAAATAACCGAGGACGTGGGCCTGAGTAGTAACTGCGCCGCCGAATAGGTAAGGCATCTTCCGGCCGAACATACTATCTCTCCTTTGTTACAAAGTTATTTGTGAGAGTCCGCTTTTTGACCAGGACTGGCTAACAAAGACGAAGTTGATTCGGTGTTCGGCACCCCTCCCCGAGGCTTTGGAAAATCCGGTATTGGAAAAGATGCTCCAGACCGCACCTTGCCTAGAGCCCTTGAAGGAAGATACTATGGAGGATGATGCGGGCGGACACGGGCCCCCAACGCTGCCCATTCTAGCCGAGGGAGCGAGCGTCTCCATGAAGGAAGACGACCAGAAGAGGAAAAGGACTACGCCCGGGGATTCAGAAGCCGAAGCTTCCAAACGGGAGAAGAAGTCTCCCACAGAGGGTCCTACCTTGGGGGGCGCTGTTGCCGCACAAAGTCCGCGGGGGGATCAATTCTCCCGCGAGTCGTAAGTGACCCGAAATACTTTAATAGTATAGATATGCCATCTTTTTCTTCTAAGAAAATAACCACCGCACATGTTTTTGCAGTTCGAGCCTTAGCCCCTCTCAAATGAGCTCGTCTTCGGGGGAGCTTCTTCCAGAGATGATGGAGAGCGAAATGCCTCCTCCGGACTCCTCCGCTCCAGAAGCGGGCGACCCTGAAGTGTCGTCGCGGAGGGCCACTCCCAGTCTGGTGAGGCCAGAAGATAATCCCATTGACCCCCGAAGCTCCCAGTGTCCGGCTCCCGAAGAGAGCAGACAAAAGAGTCCGGCACCGTCTAGTGTGCGATCGGATGTTCTGAGGGAGTTGGTGGGGCGAGCGGCCATCTCAGAGGAACACCGTGTGCTGATGAATACGGTGATGGAGAGAATATCGTCCGCCGAAAGCGGATTGCATGAAGCTTTTATGAGTCTACTGACAGGCTTTGAGGTACGTAAAAGAATGTATGATAGTCCTGCACATGCTAGGTGTGCCCTGTGTAGATAGTAGCCCCTGAGACTGTGGTTTTTGTCGGAAACAACGACGAACAGAGGATCATATTCCTAGGTAATAACCATAATGCTTCTATGTGCAGGTGATGGAAGCTCCGGTGGCTAGCCAGACTAGCGAGTTTGCCCATTTAGAACGGCAGTTGGATGCGGCAGACGCCGACATCGAGCTTGTTAACAAAAGGCTTGACGAGGCACAGGGTAAGTGTTATTATCTGGTAAACGCCACATAGGAAGAGCAGCATGATGCCAGTATCTTTAATATGTTGTGACTGCAGATGGAGCTGCCACTGTTGAAGCCTTGCGGGAAGAACTTGCCCGAGCCAAGGAACACGCGAGGTTGGGTAATGCGGCTGCTTTGAAGTCGGCCGAAGAGTTGCAAGCCGAGAAGGCTGCACATGGCGAGAGCCGAGACAAGATGGCCAAGATGGCCATAGAATTAAAAGCCGCCGCCGACCTTTGCCGGGTTCTTGAAAAGGAAAACCAAGCGAAGGCATCGGACCTTGAGAAGGCTGCTGCGACGAAAAAGGACCTCCGCTCTGCTATGAGGGCAAAGAAGGAGGAGCTACGGGAAGCCGGGGATATTGTAGCTTGGAAATCCTTTATGTTGCGGAGGAAGTTCGGAGATCCACGGTATGTCCCTCTGGATCGGCTGTGGAGTTTGGAGGATGTATATATGGATTTGGTGGCGAGCGCTGCCGATGCGGCCAGTTATTTCCAGGTTCAGACGGACCGTGAAGTAGACCGGCTGTTTTGGAGACAATTCCATTCTCCCGAGCGTCCGCTTTCATTGACTGACCAATTAGCCGAATGGGCCGAATTAAATAGGTTGTCCGGACTCTCCATGAGGTCTGTTGTGGATCAGCTGTGGCCGGAAAGGTCAAAACCGAACAGCTATTTTAGCTTGGTGCAGCAGTTCCTTGACGTGGTGCCATACATTAATGCGATGAAGAGGTCGGCATGCATAGAGGGCTCACGGATGGCCTTTGCCTGTGTTAAAGCATACTGGGCGGAGATGGATGCTACCACTATTGCAGCGCGAGATTCGGCCATAGGTCGAAGGGCTGCTGAGCACTACTTTGAAAAAGTTCTTGAGGGTGCTCGTTTGATAGAGACCCAGTGCTCCAAAAATATTATGTTTGAGTGATATGTAATCTCATTGTAAGCGAAATGCTTTTATAAATTTTTATAAGGCTATTTTTATACTTTTGCCTGAAAGTAATGTGATGCCTCCTGGGCCGTTTATGTATACATGTGTATAACCTGAAAGATTGCAGCCGTCGGCTTCAACCCTCACGCATATAATGCGGAGGTGCTCGCAAAAACACGCTCCACACTTAACCCAACGTCTTGGTCCTATTAAGGAGGTGATAGCGGATCGAGTGAGGTAACCGGACTATAATGCTTTAGCACTTTCACTTAGCCATAGGAGTTTGACAGTGGGGCTACTAAATAGCCCCTGGTGGCTCTGCACTTTCCCGATCCCGGGGTGTGTACATGCCTGGCCGAAAAACGGCCCTTCGTTAAGGCGGAGGAATTCTAACATTCCAATAGGCCATCGAGTGGTTGACCAGTCTCACGCTATATCATGACAGTCAGTTTTCGGCTTTCTCTATTGAGGTGCTTGTCCGGATGAACCAGGGCACAATCGCAGTAGTTCTCCTGGTGTTACCTTAGTTGATAAAGCGGAAAGTAAGGCACCAAAACACAGGAGCCGAGCAAACCCAACATTTGACCAAAGACAATGATTCGGAGCTGATGCATATAGGGCCAAACTCGCGACGCCGAACACTCCCTAAGGTATTCGGTCTTTGTGGTATAAACCGAGCCGAAATAATGGCCTTTGTAAGAAGCCCCTTGTGTCCAGGTACGTGCATTGTTCTGGCGTGGCCACATGCCAAAACGTCAACAACCTTCTCAATGGTGGATATGTATCAACAAGAGACAGTAAGAAAGGTTTACGCAGGGTCTTAATCTAAAAAGAATCCTTGGAGCGGGTCCCTACTGCACGTCTGCGCCTGTGTCTCCGTTGTGCCGTATCCTGGATGGGTGTGGCATGATGATTGTCTGTAAAAGAGAGAAATTTAGGTGAAAAGTTTGTCGTGCAAAAAGATAGTTTGTTAAAGAAACCATGTATAATTCAAGATGAGAAGAAATTGCCACTCGTCTGCGCGTGTTGAGCCCCTTGTACAAATAGGGGTGTGACCATTTATTCGGTATAAGTAGCGGCGCCGGACTCGATTAGTTGTGTCTGAGGTCTTGACGACCTATTGGATGCTTTCGCTTGTCCGGGCGCCTTTAGTGTGCGGCTGCCAAGGCAGCCTCACTCTCTTCAGCGCGCAGAGATCGTTTGATATTTCCGTGCACTATAATGATGCCACGTGGATCGGGCATCTTAAGTGTGAGGGAGGCGTAGTGTGGTATTGCATTAAAGCGAGTGAAAGCTTCGCGTCCGAGCAGTGCTTGATAGCCACTTTGAAACGGAGCGATGTGGAAAGTTAAATGCTCGCGACGGAAGTTATCGGGGGAGCCGAATATAACTTGTAGTAGGAGGGAGCCCATATAACGAGCCCCTGGGCCTGGCGTTACTCCTTTAAAGGTAGTATTGCTATGGCGAACTTGTGTTGGGTCTAACCCCATCCCGCGGATTGTATCCTGATATATTAGGTTTAGGCTACTGCCGCCGTCTATCAAGACTCTTGTGAAGTGATATCCGCCAATTACTGGGTCTAATACCAGGGCAGCCCATCCTGCGTGTCGGATACTTCTGAGTAATCGCGATGGTCGAAGGTGATCGGTTGAGATGACCAGTGGCAGGACTTCGTGGTGACAGGCACTTGGGTATATTTTCCTGGGAGTGCCGCATTGTTTTTTCCCTTGATTACGTGTAACACGTTTACTGTTTTGACTTCTGGTGGAAATTTCTTTTGTTCCCCCGTGTCTTGCTTGGGGGGCTCATCCTCGTCTTCACTTGGTGTATCCTCCCCCTTGTGCACGGCGTTGAGCTTGCCGGACTGCTTGAAGACCCAACATTCTCTGTGGGTATGATTAGCAGGTTTACCAGGGGTACTATGAATCTGACATACTTGGTCTAGGATTTTGTTGAGGCTGGACAGTTCATCCCCGGTGCCTTTAGGGGGGCGGCGTTTGACCTGGCCGAGAGCTTTTGAATCCGGCATTTACTGCCGTGCCCTTCGTGCTGTCTTCTTTATTCCGGCGTTTGTTATTGTTGTTGCACCGTGATTTCCCATTTCCATCTCTAACTTCAGATGTACTGGGGTCGCTGGTGCTGCATCTGGCTAGCCAGCTGTCCTCACCCGCGCAAAAGCGAGTCATGAGGTTTGTTAATGCGGCCATCGTTCTCGGCTTATTTTGGCCGAGGTGTCTGGCGAGCCATTCGTCACGGACGCTATGCTTGAAAGTTGCCAAGGCTTCGGCGTCCGGACAGTCAACAATCTAGTTCTTTTTAGTAAGAAATCTGTTCCAAAGCTTTCGGGCTGACTCTCCGGGCTGTTGAGTTATATGACTCAAATCGTCCACATCCGGAGGTCGAACATAAGTCCCTTGAAAATTTGCCCGAAAGGCGTCTTCGAGCTCTTCCCAAGTTCCAATGGAGCTTTCGGGGAGGCCTTTGAGCCGGTGACGAGCTGGCCCTTTGAGCTTGAGGGGTAGGTACTTGATGGCGTGGAGATCATCTCCTGGAGCCATATGGATATGAAGGATGTAGTCCTCAATCCAGACCCCAGGGTCTATTGTTCCGTCGTATGCCTCTATGTTTACGGGCTTGAATCCCTCTGGAAATTCATGGTCCAGCACCTCATCGGTGAAACATAGGGGGTGTGCGGCACCCCTGTAGCTGGGTGTGCCGCGTTGTTCGGATGTTTGTTGTGTTGCATTGTATGCTGGGGCGCGCTTGCGTGGTCCATAGATGGATCTTGTTGCGCCGTCCTTTGGGTGTGAGCCCTCGCATGGGTCGCGTATTGTATTGTGAGCGGCGTTGTATGCCGCTCTGTGTTCGTAGAGGGGTCGTCTATCCGACCAGGTGGCTGCTTTGATATTTGGTTGTGGGGGTTCTGAGGCCTCCTCATCAAATTCGGGTAGCAGCTTCCGCTTTGGGTAGCTCTTGGAGGGGCGATTGTCGTCGTACCTTGTTGCAGTGTTGAGTATTTTACTCCATCTGATTTGGAGTGTGTCTTGCGCGGCCTTGAGCCTTTGCTTCTGCTTTTTTAGACTCCTCGCGGTGGCAACAAGCCTTTTACGGGCAGTCTGCTGCTCCGGCGTTATGTCGTCCAGACCATTATCCTTGATAGGATTTGTTTGTTCGGTTTGATTATCCGGATTGCCGCTGTCCGGCAGCGGTTCACCCTGCTCTAGCGCTGGGTCTGTGTGATCGCTATTTCTGTCGAGGTGGGATTTGGGGCGGCGCTTGCGTCGCCGCTTTGACTGCTTTTCGAGGGAACAAGCCTTCGGTGCGTCCTTCCGCTCCTCGTCATCATCTTTTGGTGCGTCCACCATGTATACATCATATGACGAGGTGGCGTTCCAGGGCCCAATAGGCGCTGGTTCTTCATCGTCTCCTTCATCGGCGTCCATACCGTCGATGTCTTCGAGTCGAAGTCGAGCATGTCGGTTAAATCGTCGATAGTGGCTACAAAGTGGGTGGTGGGTGGGCTTTGAATTTCTTCATCGTCCGCATCCCAATCTCGCTGACCGTAGTCCGGCCAGGGCTCTCCTGACAAAGAGAGAGACTTTAGTGATTTTATAATATCGCCAAAGGGCGAGTGCTGAAAGATGTCCGCGGCAGTAAACTCCATGATCAGCGCCCAATCGGATTCGATCGGCAGAGGTGCGAATGGTTCGGAGTCCGGAGAGGAGTCCGACTCCTTGGAATCATGAGTCTCGCGGAGTGGGGAGCTGGTATTCGGCTCAATCGCCGTTAGGATCGCAGCCCCCGAGGCGGCGTCCAACCACCCATCCTCGGTCGGCGCGGTTGGCTCTGAATTAAGGGTCGAAGCCACTGCGGGTGCGGCCTTCAGGGCACTGTTAGGCGGCAGAGCTAGATCATGCTCGTCGTGGCAGTGCGGCGCGCTCGGTAGTGGCTCGAATCCTTCGAAGATCAAGCCCCCGCGGATGTCAGTCGTGTAGTTTAAACTTCCAAATCTGACCTGACGGCCAGGGGCATAGCTTTCGATCTGCTCTAGATGGCCAAGTGAATTGGCCCGCAGTGCAAAGCCGCCGAAGACAGAGATCTATCCGGGGAGACAAGTTTCACCCTGGACCGCATCACTATCGATGATCGTAGGAGCCATCAAGCCTGACGGCGACGACACAGAGGAACTCTCAATGAAAGCACCAATGTCGGTGTCAAAACCGGCGGATCTCGGGTAGGGGGTCCCGAACTGTGCGTCTAGGCTGGATGGTAACAGGAGGCAAGGGACATGAAGTTTTACCCAGGTTCGGGCCCTCTCGATGGAGGTAAAACCCTACGTCCTGCTTGATTAATATTGATGATATTGGTAGTACAAGAGTAGATCTACCACGAGATCGGAGAGGCTAAACCCTAGAAGCTAGCCTATGGTATGATTGTTCTTGTGTATGTCGTCCTACGGACTAAAACCCTCCGGTTTATATAGACACCGGAGAGGGTTAGGGTTACACAAAGTCGGTTATAATGGTAGGAGATCTGCATATCCGTATCGCCAAGCTTGCCTTCCACGCCAAGGAAAGTCCCTTCCGGACACGGGACGAAGTCTTCAATCTTATATCTTCATAATCCAGGAGTCCGGCTGAAGGTATAGTCCAGCCATCCGGACACCCCCTAATCCGGGACTCCCTCACTTATGACACTTCTATGACGATAATTGTGACAAAACCCGGTATCATCATAGATGTGGTGGGGCGGTTGAACAGGACCCCATGGAGAGGGCTGGTTGAACTGTAGCCGGTGGAGGAGCGCACAGTGGAGGCTAGATGAACAGGAGCCCATTGATGAACAGTCGCAGGTGGAGGCTGGAGGAGGTCGACGGTGGATGAACAGTAGCCCATGGAGGCAGTCGATGGTGGAGATGAATAGTATCCCGCGGAGTCCCGCTTTGCGGTACGCCACACCCGTCCCGATGAATAGGACCCCTGTTTCAACCATAGCGCTCCAACACAAGTCCGTTTCCTCTGTTTTGCGGTATGCTACACCCCTCCCGATCAATAGGACCCCGTTTCGACCGTAGGAGGTCCAAGAGAAGTCCATTTCCTCCGTTTTGCGGTACGCCAGACCCCTCCCGATGAATAGGATCTTGTTTCGACCGTGGTCGGTCGAACACAAGGCCGTTACCTCCGTTTTGTGGTATGCCAGGCCTTGTTTCCATCGGCTGTTCCGTCCAAGCTGGTTGGCTCCCGATGGACATGACGACACATTTCCATTCCGACCTAACCAGTTGTACGTACGTGGCCGTATTTACTTTCTTGCACCCTGGCCGCTGTATGTACATGTACATGCTACGTGTGTGCCTCTACTAAGACACGTGCGCACCTCTACTATGACACGTGCCCTTCCTTACATGGCCATGGTTCATCGCTGCAGCCTGCAGGCAGGCCGATCATATGTACGTAGACGTTCACGACCAGAATGACAATGCTATGTACGCTTCGACCAGGTGGGTCCTGACTGTCAGTCACTTCCTTGCGTGCGAAGATGTAGCTGGTGGGTCCCAACAGTCAGGGGGCAAATCATTTTATTTTTTCTCATAATATGGATGCACTTCCTTGTGTAAGAAGATATAGCTGGTGGGTCCTAGTAGTCAGGGCGGAAACATTTTTGTTTGCGAAATATGGTGGCCCATCCGGTGGGTCCCTACTGTCAGGTGGAGGAATCATTATTTTCCGCGTAATAAGGAGGCACTTTCCTGTTGCGACTGTGGACCCAGCTGTCAGCCTCTCCACCTACATTACTCATCCGATGGAAGTCGTTCGTTGACCACGTTGACCATGCCACGCCGAGAGCACTAGGGCGATGGACGACGGTGAGGCCTAGGAAGGGGATGACACGGATCCGGGGAAGACGCAGTAGTGGATGTCCACACAGAGAGGAGTATGAGGGTTCACTGGTTCGACTTTGGTGTAAGGCTGCCGTCGCCGCAGGGCCTGGCCAGCGGTGGGAGTAGTAGGGGGCGGTGAGGCCTCCGCGGCAGCACAGCCGTCCACGGGAGGCAAGAGCACGCGGTGGTTTGGGTGGCTGGAGCAAGAAAATCAGAGGTTGAAGAAGCAGGATGACCGTTGGATGTTAGCAATCCAACGCTCACTGGTGATAGAATCGTTTGTTGACTAAGTTGACAAAGCCCTCCGTCCGTGTCAACTTAGTAGGCCCACAAGTCAGGCTCCCACTATGGTGGGTCCCAGCTAGCAGGGGGAGTATTCATTTTTTGTGCATAATAAGGAGGCACTTCCTTGCGTGCGAAGATATAGCTGGTGGGTCCGAGCTGTCAACCGGAGTGTTCATTCTTTTTGGCGTAATAAGGAGGTTAGTACTTGCTTGCATGCGGCCATGGACCATATTGGCCCAACTGTCAGCCTCTCCATGTACATCCCTCTTCCGATGTTGTCGTTTGTTGACAAGGTTGACCACGCCGTGCCGAGAACACCAACGCGATGGACGACGACGAGATCCAGGAAGGGATTGACTCGGAGGCGGCGAAGACACAACAGTGCAGGGATGTGGATGAGTAGAGTGTTGGCCTGGCCAGTGGTGGGAGTAGTAGGGGGATGTGAGACCTGCGCGGCAGCACAACCGACCACGGGAGGCGGGAGCAGGCGGTCCCACCGGTGTTGGATTTGGCGGCTCGAGCAAGAAGATTAGAGATTGAAGAAACACGACGGCCATTGGATTGACATCCAATGGTTACGTCTACTAGAATCGTTTGTTGACGTATATAATAAGTAAAAAAATCTTGCATACGCATCAACTTAATAGGCCCACAAATCAGACCATTCCCTATTTTTTTAATAATTTATATATAGCTCATTGCAACTTCTTATGCAATTTATTGCAGTCCATTTTTTGTTGGCCAGGGCCAGGGTTAAAAATTTAAACGAAATTTTGCATATTTCTGTGGGTTCCAAACTATTTTTAATACCGAAATGTCAAGCCAGATTTAAAGTACTTTGAAGATATATTTAAATTAGGTTACAGCCCAGTGAAATAGGAATCTAGAAATGTGAAAAATTCAGAAATTATAAATTAATTGCCGATTTGTCATCTATTTTTATATTTACAACCCATTTCATATTACTTTCAAGATTTGTTGGCGTCTTGAAAGAGTTGCCGCCCGTCAGGGCGTAGAAAAATAAGTAGGCCTGGATTGGGTATTCTTCAGAAAAATAAACTAGGCTCATTTTCACAAAGAAAAAATAGCTGGGTTGGTCATATGGTGAACATAAAATATAAGCCTGGCTAGATGGGCCATAGCCCAGTTGAAACCCTGCTCCGTCTCAACAATAACAAAAAATGCTGCTCGAGCAGCTACGTCCCAGGTGTCAGCCGATCTTGCGGTGCTGTTCTCTTGTCTATTGACTATATATGCTGACAATGTCGTGGGTCCCAGATGACAGGAAACCACTAGGATGAAGCATTTTCTTTTTCCATACGCTGACAATGGATTATATATAACAAAAAACGAGGAACTTCCTTGCGTCCAGCCATGGACATGATGGACCCCTACTGTCATCCTCTATACGTACAGTCCTCCGCCGATTCCTGTTGTTTGTTGACCATATTGACAACGCAACAGGGCAGTGCCGCGGCGAGCACACCAAAGCATGCGGAGGACGACAATGAGGCCTCGGACATCAGCGTTAACGATTTAGGAGACGGTGTGGCGGCGATGCATGCGCTGAGGCGTAGCCAGCCGTGGGAGGCGGAAGCAGGTGGCCCCGTCGGTGCTGGTTCGGTTTTGGCGGCTGGAGGAAGACATGACTGAAGAAACATGACAGACTATAAAAGCAGCATGAGTACTTAACAATCTTAACTGAAACCAGCAGGGGCACTTAACAACCATAGCTGAAAGCAGTATGAGTACTTATACAGGTTCAACCATACAAAACATGCCTCGAACAGTGCTACTTTGACTACAGTTAACCAAGGGTGAAGCCGCCAAGCCCCAGGACAAGGCCGAGGTGCCACCCCGCACATCCACAACCTTCTGAAAGCGGATTCATCTCGCAATGTGGTCAATAAACAGTATATTCGCTTTAGATCCATGAAAAAGCAGGAACATAATTTTTTGTCCTATTCTCCAAGATGGACGGGCCTTCATTATTTAGGACCACCCATGAATAAGTATCTTTTCACCTCCAAGGGGAATGGAGTAGGTTGACATAAACATCATGTTGCGACCAAGCGCAAGTCTGACCCGACCATGGTCAGGCATATGTATAGGAACAATAGAACTGGGCAGTTTCCGTTTCAAGAAGATCACATCTGTAAAATTGTGTATAAGCAAGAGTTTATGAACAACATATATAACAGAAAACAATTCATATCATAAGTTTCCTGACATAGTTGGACCTGTTCAATGAGTGCAGCAGTGGCACACATATCCAACGTGGCTCCACAATTGAAACGCCCCACAAGGACCTCAAGACGATCAATAAAGTGTAGGAACTTGTGGATGTCGTCCCAGTCAACTTCAGTGCCATCAGTAATAGCCAAGTTCTTACAGAATAACAAATGAGTAGCCTTCTTAACTCTGAAAAAACCTACACGTGCCACCAATTATAAGAAAATATTAGTTAGAAGTAGCATCTTCGTGAGAGATTCGTTGCTACTTCTAAAGTTAAATTGTGATTAATTGGACAGAATAGGTGGATTAAGAAGTAATCGAGGCAACAGACAAGAACCATATACAAAACTAACATGGATGAACAATTGGAACAACGTCGGGGTGGAAGATCGCAGTGAAGATGAGACCAGGTTTTGCTATTTCCATCAACATTCATGCGCTAACTTTTAGTCCGTAACACTTGAGAAAGTTTATCCAAGTTCAGCCATAAAAAAGCAGCAATCTTCTTGGTTCATGAACCCAACTCGGAACTTATATCCATGGCTTGTCGAGCATCTTGAGTACATGTGTTCTGGCAGAGCAAGGAATGCACTCCAGGAAAAATAATATGACAACACAATGTATTCCCTATCCATATCTAGAAATAATTTCCTCCTTCATGTCTGTGTTGACCATGGTACTAATGAAGGAAATATGCCCTAGAGGCAATAATAATGTTATTATTTTATTTCCTTATATCATGATAAATGTTTATTATTCATGCTAGAATTGTTTTATCCGGAAACATAATACTTGTGTGAATACATAGACAAACTAAACATCACTAGTATGCCTCTACTTGACTAGCTCGTTAATCAAAGATGGTTATGTTTCCTAACCATAGACATGTGTTGTCATTTGATTAACGGGATCACATTATTAGGAGAATGATGTGATTGACATGACCCATTCCATTAGCTTAGCACCTGATCGTTTAGTATGTTGCTATTGCTTTCTTCATGACTTATACATGTTCCTATAACTATGAGATTATGCAACTCGCATTTACCGGAGGAACACTTTGTGTGCTACCAAACGTCACAACATAACTGGGTGATTACAAAGGAGCTCTACAGGTGTCTCCAAAGGTAAATGTTGGGTTGGCGTATTTCAAGATTAGGATTTGTCACTCCGATTGTCGGAGAGGTATCTCTGGGCCCTCTCGGTAATGCACATCACATAAGCCTTGCAAGCATTGCAACTAATGAGTTAGTTGCGAGATGATGTATTATGAAACGAGTAAAGAGACTTGCCGGTAACGAGATTGAACTAGGTATTGAGATACCGATGATCGAATCTCGGGCAAGTAACATACCGATGACAAAGGGAACAACGTATGTTGTTATACGGTCTGACCGATAAAGATCTTCGTAGAATATGTGGGAGCCAATATGAGCATCTAGGTTCTGCTATTGGTTATTGACCGGAGACATGTCTCGGTCATGTCTACATTGTTCTCGAACCCGTAGGGTCCGCACGCTTAAGGTTTCGATGACAGTTATATTATGAGTTTATGAGTTTTGATGTACCAAAGTTAGTTCGGAGTCCCGGATGTGATCACGGACATGACGAGGAGTCTCGAAATGGTCGAGACATAAAGATTGATATATTGGAGAGCTATATTCGGACACCGGAAGTGTTCCGGATGATTTCGGAGAAAACCGGAGTGCCGGAGGGTTACCGGAACCCCCCCGGGAGAAGTAATGGGCCTCATGGGCCCTAGTGGAGAGAAAGAGGGGAGGCCAGGGTGGGCCGTGCGCCCCCTCCCCGTCTGGTCCGAATTGGACTAGGAGAGGGGGGTGGCGCCCCCCTTTCCTTTCCCCCTCCTAGTAGGAGTAGGAAAGAGGGGAGTCCTACTCCTACTAGGAGGAGGACTCCTCCTCCTTCGCGCGCCCTAGGGCCGGTCGGCCTCCTCCCCTTGCTCCTTTATATACGGGGGCAGGGGGCACCCCTAGACACACAAGTTGATCCACGTGATCGTTTTCTTAGCCGTGTGCGGTGCCCCCTTCCACCATACTCCTCGATAATATTGTAGCGGTGCTTAGGCGAAGCCCTGCGACGGTAGAACATCAAGATCGTCACCACGCCGTCGTGCTGACGGAACTCTTCCCCGACACTTTGCTGGATCAGAGTCCGGGGATCGTCATCGAGCTGAACGTGTGCTAAAACTCGGAGGTGCCGTAGTTTTGGTGCTTGATCGGTTGGGCTGTGAAGACGTACGAGTACATCAATCGCGTTGTCATAACGCTTCCGCTGTCGGTCTACGAGGGTACGTAGATCACACTCTCCCCTCTCGTTGCTATGCATCACCATGATCTTGCGTGTGAGTAGGATAATTTTTGAAATTACTACGTTCCCCAACAACTAATACCTTTTATCCAAATATAGCAATCCCAATTTCCAAATTAGTCGACAACATGTTCGAAAAACCCCACCCTCCCGGATAGAAAAGAGGATTCTAAGAACATACTGTGTGCGTTTTAAAATCCCATGTTAGGATGAGAAGGAACAAGTGTGGCGTCTCACCGATGACGCAAAAACCTGTAGGGTCGTCACACATTGGGCACTGCAAATGAAACACACTAGATTCAGTAGGAAGAAAAATGCATCAACGGCGGCGGCTGCCATCCTAGGATTACCAAGGGACTTGGATTTATCGAGGATGGATGCAGAATTCGTACTAGGTTCTCCATGAGAAAACCCTATGCAATTGCCGAGCGGGGTTTTTCTCTGAACAAGCAGACGAGGGAGAAGGGGATTCAGGCCCAGTGAAATATTGCCGCTTTGTCTGTCCAGCTTACTGCTAAAGCTGGAGAGGTGGGTTTTTTTGTGATTTGACAGCTCATTGGGCATTACTGCGGCGCTACGACTCGGGTGTGTCTACCGTGCAGTTGTGCACTCTAATTTGGTGCATATGGCACGTGGATCCCGTTACCGGATGCCCCACATATCAACGAAAGGAAGTAGAAAGACAGGAGTAACTAGTTACACATAAATATATTTTTGATAGAGAGATACTCCCTCTGTAAAGAAATATAAAAATCTTTTATATCACAACTTTATACATAAGAAAAATCAAGGGGAATATATATAACATATATAATTATAAAAAACAGATTTTTTTAACATGGTATAGACGAGTTGGTGATGATGGTGTGCCTGCCATCCTGCAATATAGGCCGTCCGATTTATATCTGACGTTTAGGAAGGAAACTATGGCAATTTTGCAAGAAGGTACTCACACACCTCTCCACATTTGGAAATATGGCCTTCCCTCGTTCATACTTTTCTCTCACAAGATAAAATACTCATAGAAATGCATCTTGATGTTGCGTGCAACACACGGGCATTATGGGGGTTCAGCTGAGAATATAATACTCAGACAGGCTCGCGGTTCTAGACTTTGGGCCACAGGCCGGTGGGCCTGCATGTTTCGGGGCCCATGTGTTATACCTCAACACTTTTCATATTGCAAGTGATCGGTATGGCGCTGGTTTTAGATGCGATCGAAGGCGAATACACAAAATTGAGTAAAGCACGATAGCTGTTAGAATGAAATCGAACGACAGTTCCAAACCAGCAATCAGAGTTGCAATTCTATCAACGGTATACCATGTGATAAATAATATTGTCGTACTACTTATACACACAGGACACTTGTTTCACCAAGCCAAATTATTACATCAAAATCTCTCGGACGATAGATCAGTTCGGCAGTTGCGTGCTGCTACTGAAGAATTTCAAAGTTGATTTGGACCAGCTCTCCTTGCCGAGAAAGTTCAATTTTGACATCATCCCCTACCGCAAGATATGATTTAGATTTAAACCTTGAGCATCCTTTAGCATCAATCATCATGTGACCATCCTTTGTACTTACGGTATATTGAGCAGGTTCATTCACACCAAGGCTGCACATGGTAAGAGAAACTTGGCCACGGTCGCCCGGATTGTTGAACGACTCCCTCATTGCTCTAGGAATTCCCTGTTTGCAAACAACAATACATACACAAACAGTTAGATCAACATAGTGAATCATGTGAAACAACATGGAAAGAAAGAAAGAACAAAGCACTTGGGCGGCCAATGCTTACCAAGAAGGTGGACATGTCGGTTTTTGTAAGGACTTTGGTATATGAAGTGCGAACTGCAGCCCAGTCTGTTGCCAGTGCAACTGCTGGTTCCGTCGCCGCTGCACGGGCCGGAGCAGATGCAAGTGCAAGTGTTGGTGTAGGTGCCGAAGCTGTTTCTGGTGCCCGTGCGACTGGTAGTGCTGCTATCGGAGATGGTGATCCTTGTAGAGTGGTGCTGGTGTCAGAGCAGGTGCCGGTGTCGATGCCCGATCCTCCGGTAGATCAGCCTGATCCGCTGACGTAGTCGGTGCCCAATCCTCAGCTGGATCAGACCGAGCTGCTGCCGCTGTCAGTGCTAGAGCAACTGCCGTTGCTCAATCAGTTACTGAAGGTGGTACCGATGTGCGAGACAGCGGCGATCATGTCTGGTCTCCTATGATCAGCTTTCTAACTTGAGTAGGCTCCGTGACCGAGATCCAGTCTTTTTCTTCATTTCTTTTGAACGCAAGGACTAATTGTGGCGTGTTTGTTAAACCAAACTGCAGTTCATCATAGGGATTTAGCTTGTACTCAGATAACAGACTGATCCAATTTTTTCCAGTAATATAAGTGATGGACAGTGTCTTCATTACTGACACGACATAAGAAGTGAAACCTGCAAAAATATCCATCATATAGAGCAAACCAAACGGTTTATTCTGTGATGAATGTCACATGGCAAAACCTGCATCATAAAATTGCAGCAAAAGAAAGAAAACATCACATTAAATCAATAAGATTTAGATAGTAAATCAATAAGATTTACTTGATGTGACACGAGGGAATCGTTACCAGGAAATCACTATGTTGAAGTACTAAACAGAAGATTGATCGTCCAACTACGTATGGCATGTAGGTCCCCCGCCTACTCCCACAAGCAGGACAGTCCAAAGGTTGTGACAAATCGTATGGATCGAACATCCATGGGACCGGAAATCCTGATGGGTGCGATAAACCATGCAATGCATACAGATATTGGAGTGTAACCATAATTGATAAACCGTCCTCATAAAAAAGATAATCTGGATACTTCAAAATATACATACTGAATTGAGTGGACAGACATTAACATAGACTGTTCTCAGGACTCACCACACACCAAAAGTGGCAGTACTAAACAATACAAGGTTCACAAACACAAATCAAGTATTGAACAATAGTACTTATTACATACAAGCAAAGTTGCACTAATTAAACTCTACAGACTATTTCTTGCCACCGACCTACGGGATGAACCCCGCATAACTGACTAGGCCATGGACTTCGTGAGAGATGTCTACCTACACCATCACCATCTCGTCAACCTTGGAGAACCTAACTGAGTGGTCTTTCCACTCATAAACATGACGATGAAGACATGCCGCATCAGATTTGTGGGGAAGCTTTACAAGAACCACACCCTTCATAATCGAAGGCACAACCAGGAAATTGTGGTGGTCAAGTACAGCCTCGAGAACACGCATGACAACAATGCTATGGGAAAACACTAATTTAGGACACATGGCGACAAGGACACAACAACTGGATAGTTTAGCAGTAGAACTCATTCTCAGGTCTTCCAGTTCACACGGCATGACTTTGAGAACTTCATCTCCATCGCGGACCTGGTTCTAATTCAAACAGAAACCAGATATTTTATTACTACCTCTGTCCAGAAATATAAGATGATTTTTGATATTTTACTCCATATATGACTACCTATACGCACAGAAATGAGTGAACAAAGACACTAGAACATGTCTTCAAAGGCATGCGAGCAGAGGGATTACTTGCAATATCCATAACACAAGTTACTAAGGCAAATATACCCTCTTCAAAGGTAGCATTGATGTTCATAAATTAGTTAAAAGTAATCTATAAGAAATCAGTGTCAACTTCTCGCATGTTTTGGTCAAAAGAGGAATTTAGAACCGTCATTTGGCACACAAAATCACATGCAAGATCACCCAAAAAGTTGTCACTGCGTGTTAGATGAAAAAACACGATCAAGATCGATAAAAAGATCGTCAAGAAGAGATATTACCTGGACTTTCTTAATGAGGTGTCCCGGAGAGGGGGGCTTGGACAGGGCGATGGCTTTGAGCTTGTCTGCGGTAGTCTCGGCGGGGTGCTTGCGCTTCTTTGTACCATGAGCCTCAACGGTTTTGGCTAGAGCCATAGACATCACTTCGGCTGGTGCTCCAATGTCCATCAAGAAACTGTAAAATAGAAATAAAAGAAAATAAACCATAATCACAAACCCAAAAGAAGAACACAGAGGGAGTTATAGGATCAGTCTCGGGGTTGCAAGACAGGGCCTTGGCCAGAATGAACACCATTGATGCGCTCACCTTTCCTTCTTTGGGAGAGAAGAACAATGGCAGAAGCAGGTCGGGGTTTTCTTGAAGAAATGAGGAACAAGATGAGGGAGAAGCGAGTGGGGGTTTTCTTCAAGAGAGGAAGCTGAGAGAGAAGAGTGAAATGATGGTTGCTTCATCCATCCAACTTACTGCTGGAAAGGAGGGGGTTTTGTGATTTGATGGCTCATTGGGCATTACTGCGGCGCTTCGATCGGGGTAGTCTACCATGCAGTTCGGCACTCTACTACGGAGTAATTTAGTGCATGGTTGGTGGACCCCGATGCTGGCTGTCGCACACGTCGGCGAAAGTGAGTAGCAAGGTTCCCGACGATCGTCGAGGAGGATCCGCACGATAGAGCGTGTCCACTGTTTTTCTGAAGAAAAAAATGATTACAACAAGCGTTTCCACTCTTACGATGGAGGAGTGCGAAACACGGCAACCACTTGAACATACACAGTGCTCCTACTACTAGGCATGTGCAGTGGTTCATAGGTCAGTACTACATAATCTTGTTGCTAGTGTAGTAAGATATGACGACAACAAATGATGTTGTGCGTATGTCAACTATATGAACAATAATGTAACATAGTACCACTTTTTCGATTGCCCGGTCGAGAATGAACGGTGAGATCAATGTTAACCAAACTAGGCCTACAGCACACGGAGAGTACGGTGCTACAATACTCCATGAAACATGAACCATATGAAGCACGAATCTGTGTTAGGCAGGGTGTATGAAGGGTGCACGGGATGGGAGCAAAAGTTCCCTTCTCGACCCACTTTTGGGTGTTTGGCAAAGTGCATGAAGGGTGCATGAGTCCGCACTAGTAGGTTAACACAAATACACGAAGAGGGAACAACTATATTGAGATGAGAATGCAACCAAACACACACACACGCTTTGTACTACAGTGATCGATCTGCACCGTCTGAGTTTGATCCAACCGTCATGTTGCGCCGAGACATGGACATGCCCATGCAGAGGATGCCTAAACACCACCGAAGTCCCTCTGCTTCTTGAGGCACACGACATTGGTGATGCAAGGTGAAACCGCCCGCAGAGCCCGCTCCCGGTCGACGGGAGCCAGCTCGTTAAAGACGGCGTCCAATGGCACGAATGGATTCCGGTGACGGAGCCTTGAGAGGATTCGCCCGGCAACGACGACGGCAGCCCGCAACCCCTCCTTGTCCAGCTCCGCCCCCACCATCGTGCGGAGAAGGCTCAGCTCCTCCGAGATATAGGTGAAGAAGGAGACCAGGTAAGGAAGCCGCATCTCGTTGAAGTCGACGGGGTGGTCGAACGGGTTTAGCCCGACGACCGGCATGGTCGTGCTGGCACGACGGTAGGCATCGCGCAGCCGCAACACCTATGTGGCAACTTGGTCCACCAAGTGGCTAAGGGGATCTTGGACCTCATCATGATCGGCCCTCTTGCGCTCCATCCGGCTCCCCTGACGGCCTTGTATCTCCTACTTTCTGTAGCAACGCCGCTGATGCCTCGAGCATCTTTGTGGTGGACGCCTGCCGCTTTCGAAGCTCCGTGAACTCCCGAACATAATGGAGGAGCATGGCACTCCCCTCCTCCTTGGGCTCATGGAGCTCCATGTCCTTGGCCCTGAGCTCCGCATCCTTGGCCTGGAGCTCCTGTGTCAGGCGCCTCACCTCAGACTCTATGATCTGCTGCGCCGCCATGGCACCAGGTAGAAGCATTTGGGAGAGGAAGCAAAGGGGGCGAAACGGCTGAAAGAAAATGCAATCTACGGGAAGGTGGAGGGAGCCTGCCGAGGAGCGGGGTGAATCTTTTGGTTTTCACCATGGGAAAACACTAGTCGACGACTTTTCACATCAGCGAGCAGTGGGTTTTACAGGCGGAGTCATCGTGACTAATTACTGCTACGCCTGCTCCTGTCAATAAAAAAATAAAAAAATGCTGCCATGCCTGCTCCCGTCAATAAAAAACTTAAAAATCCTGTCGTGCTGCCGCACCCAAAGACCAGAGCAATGCCGCGGTGGATATTTAAATTTACCTGCCGGCAAGGAGATAAAAAAGGGGTGAAAAAAATGTGGCGGCGGCCTAGCTAATTGGTCGCACTAGCCCAACTAGCTAGCCACCGTGCTTCACTGATGTACTCGGAGGGAAAGGTGGTCTTTCGTGATTTGACGACTCATTTAATTGCTTTGGCACTATGACCGAGGAGTACCTAGAAAACACGCGATAGGGCATCCCACGTCTCGGCAAGGAATAATATATGCGTGCACCACCCGGGAGGACCCCGAAACCGTGCGATATGGTGTGCCACGTCCCGGCACGGAGGAAAAATGTGCATGAAAAATTATACTATATCAGACGTACTACCTATGGTTCGACCTCGAGACCCAGCCAGTCAGTCAAAGACACCCCACTAGCCACACAACTTCATCGTGCTAACGTGGCACGGAGGATAGGTGTGGTTAGCTCCGTCTCGACCAGCCACAACGTCTCTTGTTCTAGGCAATTCTTCTATTTTCCAAGTTTTTTTAGTTATAATAACACCATGGCAAGCTAGCGCCGCTCTGCGTGTGTGCCCGTGCGTCTAAAAGTTAGACGATGGAGAAGAGAGAGAGATTGCAGACCTGGGACCCACTAGTAAGTGAGTCAATGGTCATGCACGTGTTGACGAGCCACTCCCTCTACTCTACTCAACGTAATACTGTATAAAATCAAGTTATGGAACAAAGCCAACAACCGTTGTTGTTTCAGGCTATCGACTTATGCTTTGTAGTCTAGGTTGCCAGTTCGAATCTCGTCTTTCAGATTTGTTAGTTTTAGGTCCAAATTTGTTAAGTGACAAGTGGGACCCCCGTGTGTTGTTCTGATATTTCAGTGTAGGATGGTTTTTTTGAACAAACATTTTGCACGGTTAGACAAGTAACGACACGAGTTACATGTATTTTGCAGGTTTACGAACAAAAATGACAGCGGCATAGAATATCACATCCACCTCGCAGCTTACATGCTATGGTGATATGACTTTTTACATCGTTGGAACTGAAATGGCTTGGGACTAGTCTTTGTAATTATGTGCAATTTCCAAACTCTCCAAGGTTTTTTTGCAAATAAAACATTCAGGCCTCGTGTGTGCCGCTTCATCTTGGATCCAACGGCTCCCCGTTGCTCATATTATGTGCTCCCCATAGCTTAATTAGCCGATATGGTGATACGAGCATCTAGGTCGTATGATCTGTGATCAGATGCCACATGCATAGTACTTGTACTTTTTGCGCATTTCCCAAACTCTCTTAGGCGTATATTGCAAAAATATTAAAGCCTCCTACTGTGAGCCCTTAGATCTCCGTGAACTCGTATCACCATAGAATCTACGGTGCGGGGGAACCTCATATTCTCCCGTGCGAGAAAACATCAGGTGCTCTCACAGCTTGGACTCTACGGTGATACAAGCTTCGAGGTCGTTTGATCTGAGATCCAATGGCATCTGAGCAGTCTTTGTGCTTGTAAGTAGTGGCCGAACTCTGGGGGATTTTCTACAAAAAACATTCTAACCACCGAGGAGTTGTTGGGTCACAAATCCAACGGCTTCGAAGAGCTTGTATCACCAAAGCATCTAAGGTGTGGTAGCACATGATATTCTTACACAGAGGAGAATATGATGTCCTCCTTCATCTTAGATGCTACGGTGATACGAGCTTCGAGGTTGTTGGATATGGGATCCAAGGGCATCTGAGTAGTTTTTGTACAAATTGTGTGCAATTGTCAAACTCATCAAGGTTTCTTGTAAAAATATTAAGACATCCTATGAGCTGCTATATCTCAGATCTACAAGCTCCAAACAACTCGTATCAGTATATAGCATCTAAGGTGTGGGGGCACATGATATTCTCCCGGGGAGGAGGGGGGTGCAGAACAAATCGGTGTTTGGGAGGGTGGGGACAAATATAATCTAAACAATCCTAAACACGACTTCACAATTTTATCTAAGGTCGAGGGGTTAACCCCTGACAATCTACATAGCTCTACCTAAACACAACATTTGCATGTACTGTAGCACTAGACTTAATATTCATGTTTTAGTTTCCTGTTCATTTTAAATATTGAATTGAGGACCATGCATGTCTTACATTTTAATCCCTTCGTTCCTAAATATTAGTCTTTTTTAGAGATTTCAAATGGACTGCCACATACGGATGTATATAGACATATTTTAGAGTGTAGATTCACTCAGTTTGCTCCGTATGTAGTCACTTGTTGAAATCTCTAAAAGACTAATATTTAGGAATAGAAGGAGTATTTTTGAATTCATGTCATACATGCATGGTTTGGAAAAATAGATGCACTATACTTATTGGATTCTTGTTGTGTTCGTGTGTGTGTGGTCATATGCTTGATACATACAAAGTTTTCTCACTACCATACCGTTCATCTTTTAAATTTGAATTTGCAATGAAAATTTTACTTGGGATACCATGAAATGTGAAATCCACGTTGAGATCACTATATCAGAAACTTACTCTAATTCAAGAACTCGTCATAAATCAATTACCACGTTGAGATTACTATTTGCAAGGAAAATACAGGCATTGTAATACACATAGATTCGTTCGGCAATTTAAAAGATTCATTTCGTATACTTGAATGGTAGGTCCCAATGGCGTACCAGCCAGACCTTGGCTCGTGTTGATCCAAAAAAAACGGGCTCGTGTTGATCCTAAAAAAACCGGGATCGTGTCCTTCTGGTGGCATGCGTGGTACGCACATTAGCCAACCCCAACCAGTCAAGCCTCCGCATTTCGAGTCGAAATATCTGGCGGCCAGAATTCCACCCCCAGGAAATTCCCCTCATGTCCCCGGTCCATAGTGACTACCGGTGAACAATGGAGGAATGCTTTAGTAACTAGACAACGTTACCTACCGTGCGGAGCACGGTTCAATTCCCTCGGTCGCCGCTACCCAAGGTCACCCGTCAACTGCATTGCCTAGTACTAATAGGAGTACTACACTAGGATGAGCACAGAATTGAGCTCGTTTGTTCGTGCCTAGTACTTGACTTATTATATCAGGCAATGCACTGGTACGGAGGGATTATCCTTTTACTCTGCATATATAACTTGTCTGAAGTCTAACTAAGAAAAATGTTTGACCAAATCCTTTCTTAAGAAATACAACAGGAAAGATGTATTGCTTGAAAATTTATTGCATGATGCAGGTTATGATATTGTTTCGAATCCTGGATTTTAAATTTCAGAAAATGCAAAAGTGACCAGAAATTCATGAAACTGAGCATGGTCACGTGATATGGCACAAATATTCCTACGTAATTTTTGCTTCAATTTGAGACAGGCTGCTTACGTAAAGTTGCACAAATGAAGAGCCAAGGTATTTTGGAACAAAGACCTGTCATGTTAAGGCGAATGCTTTCACTATTGAAACCGTGGGCATTTACGTGCCACCACGAATCCCGCTTCTCATCGACAGGTGCCGTCCGAGCGAGTGTGTGAGTCGACAGGAGGCGTGCGAGCAGACCCCTGTGCCGGCTGACAGGAGGCGTGCGAGCAGACCGCTGCTCAGGCTCACCGGGAGGTGAGCCCTTTGACCAGGCTCCGCCGCCCACCTTCATCCCAACTGCTCCCACTTTTAATGTCGTCGGTGCCACAGTTTAAAATCAACCCCGCACTACCTGATATCGCTACAATCTTCTCTCTTCCTCTCCAATTCTCCTCTCGTCTACCTCCAACCAGCCTGACCTAACCGTATGCCATGCCGCATCATGATGGTCTACCCTTAGTCTTCCAGTTTCCCGAGGAAGACACCCAGCCGGAGTCTTAAGAACATAAGGCACTTTTGCACGAGCTTTAACCAGCCTTGCGGGAAGACGCCACGCCTATCCCCGATCCCGTTCCGGCTCCCATCGCCCCGACTACGCCAGTGCCCATCCCCATGGCATTGATGAGATGGGAGCCGCAAATTGTCGCCGAGCTTGATGCCACGGGGTTCCAAGAGGTCCCCGCCGACTTTCACGCGCCCATGCAACTGCCAGCGCATGCGCCTACGTGTGCATTGACATGCGCGCCCGTGCTGGTGCCCATGCACACGAATGTCTCCGCCGCGCCGTTGCTAGCTGAAGGAAATATGCCCTAGAGGCAATAATAAAGTTATTATTTATTTCCTTATATATCATGATAAAAGTTTATTATAAATGCTAGAATTGTATTAACCGGAAACATAATACATGTGTGAATACATAGACAAACAGAGTGTCACTAGTATGCCTCTACTAGACTAGCTTGTTAATCAAAGATGGTTATGTTTCCTAACCATGGACAAAGAGTTGTCATTTGATTAACAGGATCACATCATTAGATGAATGATCTGATTGACATGACCCATTCCATTAGCTTAGCACCCGATCGTTTAGTATGTTGCTATTGCTTTCTTCATAACTTATACATGTTCCTATGACTATGAGATTATGCAACTCCCGTTTGCCGGAGGAACACTTTGTGTGCTACCAAACGTCACAACGTAACTGGGTGATTATAAAGGAGCTCTACAGGTGTCTCCAAAGGTACATGTTGGGTTGGCGTATTTCGAGATTAGGATTTGTCACTCCGATTGTCGGAGAGGTATCTCTGGGCCCTCTCGGTAATGCACATCACATAAGCCTTGCAAGCATTGCAACTAATGAGTTAGTTGTGAGATGATGTATTATGGAATGATTAAAGAGACTTGCCGGTAATGAGATTGAACTAGGTATTGGATACCGACGATCGAATCTCGGGCAAGTAACATACCGATGACAAAGGGAACAACGTATGTTGTTATGCGGTCTGACCGATAAAAGATCTTCGTAGAATATGTAGGAACCAATATGGGCATCCAGGTCCCGCTATAGGTTATTGACCGGAGACGTGTCTCGGTCATGTCTACATTGTTCTCGAACCCGTAGGGTCCGCACGCTTAAGGTTTCGATGACAGTTATATTATGAGTTTATGCATTTTGATGTACCGAAGTTTGTTCGGAGTCCTGGATGTGATCACGGACATGACGAGGAGTCTCGAAATGGTCGAGACATAAAGATTGATATATTGGACGGCTATATTCGGACACCGGAAGTGTTCCGGGTGATTTCGGAGAAAACCGGAGAGCCGGAGGGTTACCGGAACCCCCCCGGGAGAAGTAATGGGCCATATGGGCCTTAGTGGAGAGAGAGAGGGGCAGCCAAAGGTGGGCTGCACGCCTCCTCCCCCCTGGTCCGAATTGGACTAGGAGAGGGGGGGGGGACGGCGCCCCCCCTTTCCTTCTCCCTCCCCACTTCTTTCCCCCTCCTAGTAGGAGTCCCACTCCTACTAGGAGGAGGACTCCTCCTTGGCGCGCCATATGTGGCCGGCCGGCCTCCTCCCCTTGATCCTTTATATACGAGGGCAGGGGGCACCCCTAGACACACAAGTTGATCCACGTGATCATATTCTTAGCCGTGTGCGGTGCCCCCTTCCACCATAGCCCTCGATAATATTGTAGCGGTGCTTAGGCGAAGCCCTGCGACAGTAGTACATCAAGATCATCACCACGCCGTCGTGCTGACGGAACTCTTCCCCAACACTTTCCTGGATCGGAGTCCGGGCATCGTCATCGAGCTGAACGTGTGCTAGAACTCGGAGGTGCCGTAGTTTCGGTGCTTGATCGGTCGGGCCGTGAAGACGTACGACTACATCAACCAAGTTAACACTTCCGTTGTCGATCTACAAGGGTACGTAGATCATACTCTCCCCTCTCGTTGCTATGCATCACCATGATCCTGCGTGTGCATAGGATTTTTTTTGAAATTACTACGTTCCCCATCAGTGGCATCTGAGCCTAGGTTTTATATGTTGATGTTATATGCACGAGTAGAACACAAGTGAGTTGTGGGCGATATAATTCATACTGCTTACCAGCATGTCATACTTTGGTTCGGCGGTATTGTTGGACGAAGCGGCCCGGACCAACATTACGCGTACGCTTACGCGAGACCGGTTCTCCCGACATGCTTTGCACATAGGTGGCTTGCGGGTGACAGTTTCTCCAACTTTAGTTGAACCAAGTGTGGCTACGCCCGGTCCTTGCGAAGGTTAAAACAGCACCAACTTGACAAACTATCGTTGTGGTTTTGATGCGTAGGTAAGATTGGTTCTTGCTTAAGCCAGTAGCAGCCACGTAAAACATGCAACAACAAAGTAGAGGACGTCTAACTTGTTTTGCAGGGCATGTTGTGATGTGATATGGTCAAGACATGATGCTAAATTTTATTGTATAAGATGATCATGTTTTGTAACCGAGTTATCGGCAACTGGCAGGAGCCATATGGTTGTCACTTTATTGTATGCAATGCAATCGCGCTGTAATGCTTTACTTTATCACTAAGCGGTAGCGATACTTGTGGAAGCATAAGATTGGCGAGACGACAACGATGCTACGATGGAGATCAAGGTGTTGCGCCGGTGACGATGGTGATCATGACGGTGCTTCGGAGATGGAGATCACAAGCACAAGATGATGATGGCCATATCATATCACTTATATTGATTGCATGCGATGTTTATCTTTTATGCATCTTATCTTGCTTTGATTGACGGTAGCATTATAAGATGATCTCTCACTAAATTTCAAGATAAAAGTGTTCTCCCTGAGTATGCACCGTTGCCAAAGTTCGTCGTGCCCAGACACCACGTGATGATCGGGTGTGATAAGCTCTACGTCCATCTACAACGGGTGCAAGCCAGTTTTGCACACGCAGAATACTCAGGTTAAACTTGATGAGCCTAGCATATGCGGATATGGCCTCGGAACACTGAGATCGAAAGATCGAGCATGAATCATATAGTAGATATGATCAACATAGCGATGTTCACCATTGAAAACTACTCCATTTCACGTGATGATCGGTTATGGTTTAGTTGATTTGGATCACGTGATCACTTAGATGATTAGAGGGATGTCTATCTAAGTGGGAGTTCTTGAGTAATATGATTAATTGAACTTAAATTTACCATGAACTTAGTCCCTGATAGTATCTTGCTTGTTTATGTTAATTGTAGATAAATGGCACGTGCTGTTGTTCCGTTAAATTTTAATGCGTTCCTTGAGAAAGCAAAGTTGAAAGATGATGGTAGCAATTACACGGACTAGGTCCGTAACTTGAGGATTATCCTCATTGCTGCACAGAAGAATTGTTGGGGAACGTTGCAGAAAACAAAAATTTTCCTACTCGTTTCACCAAGATCATCTAGGAGTTCATCTAGCAACGAGTGATTAGATGCATCTACATACCTTTGTAGATCGCGCACGGAAGCGTTCAAAAGAACGGTGATGATGTAGTCGTACTCGACGTGATCCAAATCACCGATGACCAGCGCCGAACGGACGACACCTCCGCGTTCAACACACGTACGGGACGGGAGACGTCTCCTCCTTCTTGATCCAGCAAGGGGGAAGGAGAGGTTGATGAAGATCCAGCAGCACGACGGCGTGGTGGTGGATGCAGGGCGTCACAGCAGCAGGGCTTCGTCGAGACTACGAGGGAGAGACGTAACGGGGGGGAGGTGGAGGCGCCAGGGGCTGGTGTAAAATCCCTCCTCTCCCCCACTATATATAGGGGTGCCAGGGGGGGCGCCGGCCCTAGTAGATGGCATCTACTAGGGGGGGCGGCGGCCAAGGGGAGGTTTCCCTCCCCCCCAAGGCACCTAGGGGTGCCTTCCACCACATGGACTCTTCCATGGTGGAAACCCTAGGCGCATGGGCCTATAGGGGCTGGTGCCCTTGGCCCATCTAGGCCAAGGCGCACCCCCTACAGCCCATGTGGCCCCCCGGGACAGGTGGCCCCACCCGGTGGACCCCCGGGACCCTTCCGGTGGTCCCGGTACAATACCGATAACCCCGAAACTTGTCCCGATGCCCGAAATAGCACTTCCTATATATAATTCTTTACCTCCGGACCATTCCGGAACTCCTCGTGACGTCCGGGATCTCATCCGGGACTCCGAACAACATTCGGGTTTCTGCATATACATATCTTCATAACCCTAGCGTCACCGAACCTTAAGTGTGTAGACCCTACGGGTTCGGGAGACAAGCAGACATGACCGAGACGACTCCCCGGTCAATAACCAACAGCGGGATCTAGATACCCATGTTGGCTCCCACATGCTCCACGATGATCTCATCGGATGAACCACGATGTCGAGTATTTAATCAATCCCGTACGCTATTCCCTTTGTCTATCGATATGTTACTTGCCCGAGATTCGATCGTCGGTATCCCAATACCTCGTTCAATCTCGTTACCGGCAAGTCACTTTACTCGTACCGTAATTCATGATCCCGTGACCAGACACTTGGTCACTCTGAGCTCATTATGATGATGCATTACCGAGTGGGCCCAATGATACCTCTCTGTCATACGGAGTGACAAATCCCAGTCTTGATCCATGTCACCCAACAGACACTTTCGGAGATACCCGTAGTCTACCTTTATAGTCACCCAGTTACGTTGTGACGTTTGGCATACCCAAAGCACTCCTACGGTATCCGGGAGTTACATGATCTCATGGTCTAAGGAAAAGATACTTGACATTGGAAAACTCTAGCAAACGAACTATACGATCTTGTGCTATGTTTAGGATTGGGTCTTGTCCATCACATCATTCTCCCAATGATGTGATCTCGTTATCAATGACATCCAGTGTCCATAGTCAGGAAACCATGACTATCTGTTGATCAACGAGCTAGTCAACCAGAGGCTCACTAGGGACATGTCGGTGTCTGTTATTCACACATGTATTACGATTTCCGGATAACACAATTATAGCATGAATAAAGACAATTATCATGAACAAGGAAATATAATAATAATGCTTTTATTATTGCCTCTAGGGCATATTTCCAACAAGAATTACGTCCTGGAAGCACCGCTGGGTGCCAGGCCTGCTGCTGGAGCAACACCAGATGTTACGAACATTTGGCAGAGCAAAGCTGATGACTACTCGATAGTTCAGTGTGCCATGCTTTACGGCTTAGAATCGGGACTTCAACGACGGTTTGAACGTCATGGAGCATATGAGATGTTCCAGGAGTTGAAGTTAATATTTCAAGCAAATGCCCGGATTGAGAGATATGAAGTCTCCAATAAATTCTATAGCTGCAAGATGGAGGAGAACAGTTCTGTCAGTGAGCATATACTCAAAATGTCTGGGTATAATAATCACTTGATTCAGAGGGGAGTTAATCTTCAAGATGATTGCGTCATTGACAAAATTCTCCAATCACTGCCACCAAGCTACAAGAGCTTTGTGATGAACTATAATATGCAAGGGATGAATAAGACTATTCCCGAGCTCTTCGCAATGCTGAAAGCTGCGGAGGTAGAAATCAAGAAGGAGCATCAAGTGTTGATGGTAAACAAGACCACTAGTTTCAAGAAAAAGGGCAAAGGGAAGAAGAAGGGGAACTTCAAGAAGAAAAGCAAGCAAGTTGCTGATCAGGAGAAGAAACCCAAGTCTGGACCTAAGCCTGAAACTGAGTGCTTCTACTGCAAGCAGACTGGTCACTCGAAGCGGAACTGCCCCAAGTATTTGGCGAATAAGAAGGATGGCAAGGTGAACAAAGGTATATGTGGTATACATGTTATTGATGTGTACCTTACTAGAGCTCTCAGTACTACCTGGGTATTTGATACTGGTTATGTTGCTAATATTTGCAACTCGAAACAGGGACTACGGATTAAGCGAACACTGGCAAAGGACGAGGTGACGATGCGCGTGGGAAATGGTTCTAAAGTCGATGTGATCGCGGTCAGCACGCTACCTCTACATCTACCTTCGGGATTAATATTAGACCTAAATAATTGTTATTTGGTGCCAGCGTTGAGCATGAACATTATATCTAGATCTTGTTTAATGCGAGACGGTTATTCATTTAAATCAGAGAATAATGGTTGTTCTGTTTATATGAGTAATATCTTTTATGGTCATGCACCTTTGAAGAGTGGTCTATTTTTGATGAATCTCGATAGTAGTAACACACATATTCATAATGTTGAAACCAAAAGATGCAGAGTTGATAATGATAGTGCAACTTATTTGTGGCACTGCCGTTTAGGTCATATCGGTGTAAAGCGCATGAAGAAACTCCATACCGATGGACTTTTGGAACCCCTTGATTATGAATCACTTGGTACTTGCGAACCGTGCCTTATGGGCAAGATGACTAAAACACCGTTCTCCGGTATAATGGAGAGAGCAACAAATTTGTTAAAAATCATACATACAGATGTATGTGGTCCGATGAATGTTGAGGCTCGTGGCGGATATCGTTATTTTCTCACCTTCACAGATGATTTAAGCAGATACGGGTATATCTACTTAATGAAGCATAAGTCTGAAACATTTGAAAAGTTCAAAGAATTTCAGAGTGAAGTTGAAATTCACCGTAACAAGAAAATAAAGTTTCTGCGATCTGATCGTGGAGGAGAATATTTGAGTTACGAGTTTGGTCTACATCTGAAACAATGCGGAATAGTTTCGCAACTCACGCCACCCGGAACACCTCAACGTAATGGTGTGTCCGAATGTCATAATCGTACTTTACTGGATATGGTGCGATCTATGATGTCTCTTACAAATTTACCGCTATCATTTTGGGGTTATGCTTTAGAGACGGCCGCATTCACGTTAAATAGGGCACCATCAGAATCCGTTGAGACGACACCTTATGAACTATGGTTTGGCAAGAAACCAAAGTTGTCGTTTCTTAAAGTTTGGGGCTGCGATGCTTATGTGAAAAAGCTTCAACCTGATAAGCTCGAACCCAAATCGGAGAAATGTGTCTTCATAGGATACCCAAAGGAGACTGTTGGGTACACCTTCTATCACAGATCCGAAGGCAAGACATTCGTTGCTAAGAATGGATCCTTTCTAGAGAAGGAGTTTCTCTCGAAAGAAGTGAGTGGGAGGAAAGTAGAACTTGACGAGGTAACTGTACCTGCTCCCTTATTGGAAAGTAGTACATCACAGAAACCTGTTTCTGTGACACCTACACCAATTAGTGAGGAAGCTAATGATAATGATCATGAAACTTCAGAACAAGATACTACTGAACCTCGTAGATCAACCAGAGTAAGATCCGCGCCAGAGTGGTACGGTAATCCTGTTCTGGAAGTCATGCTACTAGATCAAGATGAACCTACAAACTATGAAGAAGCGATGGTGAGCCCAGATTCTGAAAAATGGCTTGAAGCCATGAAATCTGAGATGGGATCCATGTATGAGAACAAAGTATGGACTTTGGTTGACTTGCCCGATGATCGGCAAGCAATTGAGAATAAATGGATCTTCAAGAAGAAGACTGACGCTGACGGTAATATTACTGTCTACAAAGCTCGACTTGTCGCAAAAGGTTTTCGACAAGTTCAAGGGGTTGACTACGATGAGACCTTCTCACCCGTAGCGATGCTTAAGTCTGTCCGAATCATGTTAGCAATTGCTGCATTTTATGATTATGAAATTTGGCAGATGGATGTCAAAACTGCATTCCTGAATGGATTTCTAGAAGAAGAGTTGTATATGATGCAACTGGAAGGTTTTGTCGATCCAAAGGGAGCTAACAAAGTGTGCAAGCTCCAGTGATCCATTTATGGACTGGTGCAAGCCTCTCGGAGTTGGAATACACGCTTTGATAGTGTGATCAAAGCATTTGGTTTTATACAGACCTTTGGAGAAGCCTGTATTTACAAGAAAGTGAGTGGGAGCTCTGTAGCATTTCTGATATTATATGTGGATGACATATTACTGATTGGAAATGATATAGAATTTCTGGATAGCATAAAGGGATACTTGAATAAGAGTTTTTCAATGAAAGACCTCGGTGAAGCTGCTTACATATTAGGCATAAAGATCTATAGAGATAGATCAATACGCTTAATTGGACTTTCACAAAGCACATACCTTGACAAGATTTTGAAGAAGTACAAAATGGATCAAGCAAAGAAAGGGTTCTTACCTGTGTTACAAGGTGTGAAGTTGAGTCAGACTCAATGCCCGACCAGTACAGAAGATAGAGAGAAAATGAAAGATGTTCCCTATGCATCAGCCATAGGCTCTATCATGTATGCAATGCTGTGTACCAGACCTGATGTGTGCCTTGCTATAAGTCTAGCAGGGAGGTACCAAAGTAATCTAGGAGTGGATCACTAGACAGCGGTCAAGAACATCCTGAAGTACCTGAAAAGGACTAAGGATATGTTTCTCGTATATGGAGGTGAAAAAGAGCTCATCGTAAACAGTTACGTTGATGCAAGCTTTGACACTGATCCGGACGATTCTAAATCGCAAACCGGATACGTGTTTACATTAAACGGTGGAGCTGTTAGTTGGTGCAGTTCTAAACAGAGCGTCGTGGCGGGATCTACGTGTGAAGCGGAATACATAGCTGCTTCGGAAGCAGCGAATGAAGGAGTTCATATCCGATCTAGGTGTCATACCTAGTGCATCGGGTCCAATGAAAATCTTTTGTGACAATACTGGTGCAATTGCCTTGGCAAAGGAATCCAGATTTCACAAGAGAACCAAGCACATCAAGAGACGCTTCAATTCCATCCGGGATCTAGTCCAGGTGGGAGACATAGAGATTTGCAAGATACATACGGATCTGAATGTAGCAGACCCGTTGACTAAGCCTCTTCCACGAGCAAAACATGATCAACACCAAGGCTCCATGGGTGCTAGAATCATTACTGTGTAATCTAGATTATTGACTCTAGTGCAAGTGGGAGACTAAAGGAAATATGCCCTAGAGGCAATAATAAAGTTATTATTTATTTCCTTATATATCATGATAAAAGTTTATTATTCATGCTAGAATTGTATTAACCGGAAACATAATACATGTGTGAATACATAGACAAACAGAGTGTCACTAGTATGCCTCTAGTAGACTAGCTTGTTAATCAAATATGGTTATGTTTCCTAACCATGGACAAAGAGTTGTCATTTGATTAACAGGATCACATCATTAGATGAATGATCTGATTGACATGACCCATTCCATTAGCTTAGCACCCGATCGTTTAGTATGTTGCTATTGCTTTCTTCATAACTTATACATGTTCCTATGACTATGAGATTATGCAACTCCCGTTTGCAGGAGGAACACTTTGTGTGCTACCAAACGTCACAACGTAACTGGGTGATTATAAAGGAGCTCTACAGGTGTCTCCAAAGGTACATGTTGGGTTGGCGTATTTCGAGATTAGGATTTGTCACTCCGATTGTCGGAGAGGTATCTCTGGGCCCTCTCGGTAATGCACATCACATAAGCCTTGCAAGCATTGCAACTAATGAGTTAGTTGTGAGATGATGTATTACGAAACGAGTAAAGAGACTTGCTGGTAACGAGATTGAACTAGGTATTGGATACCGACGATCGAATCTCGGGCAAGTAACATATCGATGACAAAGGGAACAACGTATGTTGTTATGCGGTCTGACCGATAAAAGATCTTCGTAGAATATGTAGGAACCAATATGGGCATCCAGGTCCCGCTATTGGTTATTAACCGGAGACGTGTCTCGGTCATGTCTACATTGTTCTCGAACCCGTAGGGTCCGCACGCTTAACGTTTCGATGAGAGTTATATTATGAGTTTATGCATTTTGATGTACCGAAGTTTGTTCAGAGTCCCAGATGTGATCACGGACATGACGAGGAGTCTCAAAATGGTCGAGACATAAATATTGATATATTGGACGGCTATATTCGGACACTGGAAGTGTTCCGGGTGATTTCGGAG